>NW_022900951.1:119571847-119603027 GCF_012274545.1 Fukomys damarensis | reverse complement strand
TTTACTCTTCCCCTACCCATCTTACCTTCCCTACACCTTTAGCTCCTTTCTTCCCATTTCTAAATGTCAGTAATCTTATTAGAATCTTATGGATTGTTGCAGATTATTCACACCAGGGAAACTATTCGATATTTACACATGTGTGACTTATTTATTTCACTTAGGAGTGTATCTTCAATATGTATCCATTTTCCTATGAATGAATCTATTTTCTCGTTCTTTATGGCTGAGTAATATTCCATTTTATAGAAAAACCACATCTATACTGTAGCTACTTTCTAAGAATGTGATCTTAGGTAAATTTACCTAAGATCCCATTTTTCTTCTTCATAAACTTGCTATGAAGTTGAATGTGTTTAAGTGAATGATTTGTGTATATTGTAGTGGGTCCACAGTAAGTATAATTTCCTCCCCATTTTTCTCTTTCTACTTTTCTTCTTGTCTTCACTAATGAATTTGGCTGCCGGTAATAGATGTCACATTGATGGTTCATCTCTCTTTTTACTGCATGTGAGCTCAAGGATGAAGCTTTCTATCTTTCCCATCAATGCTCAATTATCTCTATCCATACTCTGTTTTCCCTCTAGGCCTCTCTGTATGTAGTATCAAACTCTCCTAGCAAGTTAGTAGGGTATTTCCTTGATGGGGAGGCTAATTTGTGATCAGTTCACTGAAGAGTCTACATGAGTAATCACAGTTTGGCCCCTGTACAAAGGAAGGGAGGTGAGGTTGTAATAGAACCAGTAGAAACTGTTCCACCTTCTCAGGGTGAACTTATTACTAACCTCAATGTAGACTAAGTTCCATCAGCTGCAGTGGTGATGCCAAGTAAGAGCCTGGAGGCAACAGTGGAGTTTGAAGTATTTTCTATAGAAATAAATGATGTGAAGTCTGAATGGGCAGTGATGTCCACAGATAGCTGTGCATTATCCACAAATGTTGGATGGAATATTTGGTTATGTGGCAGCCGTACCTGAAAGTCAATTGAACTACATTGTTACCTGAGATGAGATTAAAACTGATACTCTCACTCTGAGATGTATTCCTGCTAACAAATAAAAGTGGTAGAAAATTAAAAATTAAACCATTGGTTGCTGTCACTTACCTTAACGAGGTGCTGCTTGACATGATGCCAAGAAGGATCATCAGAAAGCCATCTGTGATATCTAGCAGTTATGCAGTTATAATGTCACCCAAATCAAACTTTGATGCATTGACCCTTAGGAAAATCTAGTTTCTGCTTACAGAGGTACTAGTCAATATACCAGTTTTCAAAACTCAATTATAATTTAGAGCTGCAACTGGGATACTATGTGAGAATGGACTGGCAGGTGACACGCATGCATTTGGTCAACAAAGAGTCTCAATGCTAAGCCTTCTCTGTTGAGGGATAAATTCAGCCCCAGAGCTCAAGTGAATATTGCTGTTTTTCTAAAATCAAATTTAACTCACATTCGAGAGAAACAATCCTCCAAAAATAATTTTCATTCTCATTTTTCTTCAGAGTCCATAGTAAAACAGTAGGTTGTGACAACTATCATCTCCCCTTTTTGTTATACCTCTCCACACGCCTTTCCTATTACACTCAGTTGATTCCTTGCTCGTAGCTAAATATATTATGCATTTTCACACTCCAGACCTCAGTTTATTCTAGGAACTTCAACTGAGATGCTCTCAAATATCTTTTCTGTTTGGAGATGGGGCTTTGGAAAGCAATTGTCTCATGACATTTTTGAAGTCCTAGCAGATTAATGCACTGAAGAGATCATACTCTGATGGCATTAGTGTGAGGTAATGGAAACCTAGGAGCTGAGGCGGAAGTTGAAAGAAGTGAGTCCTGGGGGTATGATCTTGGAACCAATATTTCTTTGCTGGTTCCTCCTTGGTCTCTGGTTTTTCCTCTCTTTCTCGGTGGCTTCCCTCCACCACATTCTTTTGCCATAATGCTGTCTTCCAGCCATGGACTGAAATCGCTAAAATGTGAGGCATATTAAACCTTTCCTCTCTGCTGGGCATGGTGGCACACACCTGTAATCCCAGCTCTCGGAAGGTTGAGGCAGGAGGATCACTTTGAGTTCAAGACCAGCCTGGGCTACATAGTGAGTTCTAGGTCAGTCTCAACTACATAATGAGACCCTGTCTCAAAAAAAAAAACAAAAACACACACACAAAAAAAAAACTTCCTCCTTGAGGTTGCTGATATTGGGTATTTGGTCATAGCAATAACTGATACATCTTTCTTCACATGTTTGAATATTGAAGTTTATCTTATTCCACTATTGAGTTAATTTATCAGTCTCAAATTCTGTGGTCAGAATTAATCACTTGTTCCTCAGCACTGTGATCTTTCTCATCTGTTAGCTGGAAATAATTGAGAATGCATCATGGGGTTTGGGAAGGATTAGATAAGTTAATATGCAAAGTATTCTTTTTTATTTTTCTTTCTAATCATCTTCTCATTTTGCATGCTGCTCGGAAATATTGTGACTCCTATTACCCTCTAGCTATGACCCTGTTCTTCACTCCTGCTCTCCATAAAATCAATTCCAATCAGGCACTAATAAAGCCTATGATACAAAAACTATTCTTCCAAGGACACACATGACCTCCTTATTGCTAAATCCAGTTTTTGTTTTCTTGTTCTTTTCTGCTTGTATTCCCAGCAGCATCTTGCAGTGTTGATGGCCCTTAATTCTTTGAAACACCTCTTTTCCTTGGCTCTTTGATATTTGAAGTACTCCAGGATTCAGTATTTGCCACCCACCCCAACTCTACTCACTCCATAGTGAACCCCATCAAGCCTCATGGCTTTGAATACCAGAATTACTCAGGATTAGTCCCTCACTTCGCATCTAAAATTCATACTTCTCTACACCAATGCCTCATATAGTCCTACATAATATGTACATTTGTAAACTCTGATAGACTTGTTACCAAATAGAATTCATAACCTTCCTCCTAAACCATCTAATATTCTTTTTCCATACTGCTTAAGTGTAATTTGCACAATCCCAAAGTCTGTATCCATAACTGAAGCCATCACTATTTTCCTTACGATACTAAGTGTCAATCCAGGGCCTTGCTCATGGTAGTCAATGGGACTACCACTGACCTACATCCACAAGTCCTAGACTTGTTGTTTACTCCCGCTTTTCTTTCATATCCCACATTTGATCTATCATCAAATCTTGTTTATATTAATCAACAAAAATCTCATTTGTAACAATGTCACTTCTACCACTCAGATCCCAGAAAACATCACTGATTATTTTAAATTATTATCCTACCCTCCTAAGCTACCACTATCTTTGGCTTTCCCCCATAAACTACCCTAATCAACTACAATGATTCTATAATAACATGACAGAAAATTCACTCTTTTAATTAAAATGAGGACACACCATTTTATCCAAGAGAAAAAGCAAGTCCATCACCACTTGCCACAGCCTGCTTTATGCATTTTTAAGGACAAATAAATCATTGAAAGACAGTGTGTTTCAGGAAATGATAAGTACAGTGAAATAAAAACAGAAGAGGACCATAAAGGGAGTGATGAGGTGAGGCCATTAAGCTGAAATAAATGTCTTTCCCCTCTTTTATACTGTTTTAACCATGCTCGAATCCTGATTTCTTGTACACCCCATGTGTCCTAATGTCTTTGCAGTTATTCACTCCTGTACCTCACACATGTCTCCATGGTTCATCTTTGTAGCTTTGTTCAAATGTCATCTTCTTAGAAAGGCCTTCTTTGTCTCAAAACTGTAATTGAAATTCCAATGTGTCCATTCTGTTGCACCCTGCAACCTACTCCTCTGCTTTATTCATTTTCCAGACAGCAGATATTTCTTTGCTACATGCTAAATGTTACACCTATTTGTGTAGACAGATTTTGGTATTTTATCCATTACAATATTTTCTGCACCCAGAACAGTACTTGCCACAAATAGTTACTGACTGAATGGTTACAAAATAAGACAAGTTTCTCTGATTTGTTTGTGATCTCCACAAATGTCTACTGCTCTGGACTGCAGACAATATTTTATTTGTCTTTCTCTTTCCACTGGCAAACAGCATACTTAAAATAGAACTGATTGTTGGATATAAGTATATATAGTACAGCAGACCTTCTCCTTGCAAAGTTGAAGCACAATCATTTTTAATGAATAATTTAGTAATCTAAGTTACGGAATTTTTTACTCACTGATAGGCAGTGTCCTGAGTGACTAGATAGATTCTGTCTTACTTTTCAGTCAAAATAAAAAGTAGTAGGCCAGCTGTTCTTGCAGAATATGTTATTTGGAGGCTGAACTGGGTGAAATGTGGCTCTGGAAGTTCTCAACTGAAAGAGAAACTGGAGGTTCACATAGAAGTGAAAGCCGAATGGGGCTACCAGGACCCAAAATTCACAGAAATCTGAAAATGTGGTCTGTCTGTGTGTCTAAAATGTTTCTATGGAAACATTTTAATGGAAAATTTTAATGGAAAAATAGAGTGGAGCTCACAAGATTTAGCAATAGAAACATAAGAAATTCAGTTAAATTATGTGAATTTCAGATAAATGATATTATTTAAATATAAATATGTACCATGAAATTTGGGGGATATAATCATACTAAAACAAACAAGCAATTGGATTATCTTGGATGATGTCTAAAATCTCCCTTCAGCCCATTACTACCATCTGTCAATGAACAGGGAAACATTGACTTCGCATTGTTCCTAAACAGGAAACCTAAATAGTTCCCAATATATCTTTATTGAATGAAGAAGGAAATGGTACCCAAAAAGTGGGAAATGGAAATAGTACAAGATAATGTTATCCCTTTATCTTTGTTATAATCCATAAAATAATTTCACTCTCAATTTGTCTCTTGAAACAGAAAATCAAAGTCTTTATGCCACAGAAACTAATTCAACATGTAAAATCATCTGTCATAATGACCATAAGTATGTGCCTTCCACTGCTAAATCTTGGAGAAGAAGTGGGGTGATGATTAAAGCTAAAATTATGTCATTTAAAATCAAAATGTGTGCATTGTGAGTTGTACTGTCCCTGAGAAAATCTAGGGGATTTAGCACCATGCTCCCGAACTGCCTCCTTTGCATGCTCAAGTCCCTTGTCAATCCAAAGGCACATTATGAGCAGGTGGGGATGAGTATGTTCAGGCGCTTGCTACCTGAAGTGAAGGATGATTGGAGCTAGGCAAACCAGTCTTATAGTGTTATGGGTAGAATTGCCTTCCAACCCATGTGGTAAGTCAGTTATACCTTGGAATGCTGCTCATAAAATGGGACAAAACAGACCAGTGAAGAGTGCCTGGTCCTCATAGAGCTAAGCTGCTACCCAACCCCCACTGCCCTGGGCCTCCAAGCAGTGTAAAATGTGAGGAGCAGAGCTGCACAGGCGCCCCTACAGCATCACCCCAGTGACCCCACCCAACCTCCGGCCTCTTGGTTGTGCCATCACCTGGATCCACACCATAGAAGCGTGGTGGGAGGTGGTAATAAATGCCATTGAAGTGAGCTCCAGAAGATAGAGTAGAAGTGAACAACAGAAAGAGGGCCTCTCTCAGGCTCCTTGATGAAAATTGAAGACCACTGGAAAAGTGAAGAGAATCTCTGCAATAAAGGCAAACCAAGCCCCCATGGCTGCTAGGTTGGAGGGATCACCACCTCCCATCAGAACCTGAAATATTCTCAGGGGAAGGCCAGATGGAACCTGCAGTATCACCTTACAGAGTTCAATCCTGCAGGAGGTCAGGGAGCTGTTCCTGGACCTTGCAGCCAGAAATCAGCCGGAATCTCAGGTGTCTGCTGCTGGCTTGCTGAGACTGATTGACTTAGTTCTGCACATTTCTACCCTCTTTGTCTATTGTGGCAACAGAGACATATGCTGAATGAGGCCATTCATTTTTATTTTTTATTTTTAAAATTATTTTTTCCTTTGCTCTTATTTTTAATTTCTTTTTTTTCCTCATTGAGTTTATTGGTACTTTTTAGGTATACAGTACAGTTACATTCATCAGTGGTATCTTGTACCTTTATGTGATGAATCATGGTTCTTATTTTTCCCCATTCCCCTGCCCTCCCTTCATTCCTTCCACCCTCCTCTATTTACAAAGTCTTTGTTGCCATTTTTCCTTTTCTAGTATTTTTTTATTTCCCTTCTTTCCTTTCCCCTACTCCTTTAGCATTATTTTTCCTATTTCACATTATCAATTATACAATTTGAACCTTATTTAAACTTTTAGTTTTTCACACCAGAGAAACTATTCAGTATTTACACATGTGTGTCATTTATTTCATTGGATACAGAAGATGTGGTATTTCTATAAAATGGAGTACTACTCAGCCATAAACAATGAGAAACCAGAGTCATTTATAGGAAAATCAATGGATATTGAGGCCATATTCTTATTTTTGATTTTTAATTTTAATTTTTTCCTGCTCTTTTCAAATTCTTTTTCTTTCATCATTTTCTATTTTCTTTCTCTTTAATACTCAATCTGTTGCTCTCCCACATTGTACTTCATCTCCCTTTTTTTCCTACTCCTGCTTAATTCAGATTTATTATTTCTCTTTATTTTATTTTCTTTTGCTTCTCTTGATTGTCATTAGTTTCAAAGCAACGTGAGTACAGTTTCTAGCCTCCATAATTCTGTTAGGTTGTTCTATCCTTGTCTTTGTTCTTTCATTCTGTCTTTCCTTCTTGCTTCAAAAATTTCCTAGAGTTTGTGTGATCTTCCTGTGTCCTCTGGCCTCACTTCAAAGCTTCCCCTGTCCTTCTGTCTATCCATTGCTCTTTCTCCAACTCCTTCTAAAGCCACTTTCGGAAGGGTAAAGTTGTTGTATTGAAGAGTTTATTCACTATGAACATAATTTGGGCTGGTCCTCGATTTTGATTTAGTTCAAACTGTCAAAAGTGATAGATTATTAACTTCCACAAATTGTTATTTTCTAAGCTACATTTGATGCTATTGTTTTGCTGAGAGTGTCATTTGGGCTAATGTGTAGTGATTGATGGAATCAGTTGTACTTCCTGGTATTACAAAAATGAGTCTATGAGTCATTAGACACTCAAAACCTAAATACCAGCTATATCTGGAAGATCGAAGTATAAACCCAGGAATTACAGCAAGGACAGTACCAACAACAAAAATAGAAAGGAGAAAACATTTAAGCAAGTCATAAACATTGACGTCCACCTCACCAAAGACAAATTCTGGGGGAAAAGAGGTGGCAAAATCTGACAATCAGTCACATGGACACCCTGAACTTATAGCACAAGAAGTAACAAAACAGATGAAAGGAGCTCTATAAAAATTCAAAACAGAAACTATAGAGATGATGAACAGAATGAAAGACATAATTAGAGACCCTAGAGCAGAAACATTAAAAAAAATAGATGAGTTCAGGACCATGATAGAAGCCATGAATGCCCAGCATAGAAAAGAAATGGAATCCATGAAACAGATTCAAACAGATATCCAGGAGACATAAACCTCTATTAAAAGTATCCACAACAGACTGAGGACAGAATATCAATCAATCTGAGGACAGAATATCAGATATAGAAGTCAGAATAACAGTCTATGACCATGAAAAGAGAGATCTCTTAAAAATAGTAAAGGACCATGAGAAAGCAATCCAACAGCTCTTAGATGACACAAAGCAGGATAATATAAGACTGATAGGAGTCCTTGAAAAGCAGGAGAAAGGAAAAATGACATAAAAACTGTTCACAGAATTGAAGACAGAAAATTTCTCAAACACAGCAAAATAATTTGGCATACAGATAAATGAGGCATATAGGACTCCAACTAGCCATGATTTAAAAAAATCTACAACTAGATATATAATAATCAAGATCCTGGAAACCCAACAGAAAAACAAAATACCTCAAACAGTTAGAGAAAAGAAACAAATCACATTCAAAGGAAAGCCCATCAGAATCACAGCAGACTTTTCAACACAAACTCCCAAGTCAAAGAGAGCCTGGAATGAGGTATTTCAAGCCCTGAAAGCAAACAACCTCCAACCTAGACTGATATATCCTGAAAAACTCTCTTTCAAAATGGATGGGGAAATAAGATACTTCCATGACAAAGAACACCTGAGAAACTGCATGAATACTGAACCAGCACTCCAAACAATTCTAAACAATATCCTAGAAAAAGACAATGAAGATCACAAATACATGAGGCCCAAAGGAGTAAATCCATCATGCAAGGCAAGAAATTAAAGAGAGAGGGGGAAAAATTAAAAGTAGCCATCAACAAGAAAATAACATGACAGTGATAAGTCAATACATATCTGTTATAACCATCAGTGTCAATGACCTCAGTTCACTAATCAAAATAAATATACTGGCAGAATGGATTAAGAAGGAAAATCCAAAAATATGCTTTATACAAAAAATGAACCTAGTTAAAAAAGAAACTCATAGACTGAAAGTAGAAGGATGGAACAAAAAGCAAAAGCAGGAGTAGCTATCATAATTGCAGACAGAGTACATTTCAAACCAAAACTAATTAAGAGACAAAAAGGTAACTACATCCTTGTAAAGCTAAGAATCCAAGAGGAAGAGATGACAATCATAAATATATATGTAATAAATATTAATGCCCCTATCTATATAAAACAAATATTAAGGGACATGGAAAACCAAATAAGCACCAATCCAATTGTAGGGGTGACCTCAATGTCCCACTGTCACATACAGACAGATTATCTAGACAAAAAATAAAAAAGTGAAATACTGGAACTGAACCAAACTTTTGAACAAATGGATTTCATAGACGGTTTATAGGGTGTTCCACCTCACAAATTCAGAATATACTTTGTTTTCAGCTGCACATTGGAGTCATTCTCCAAAACAGACCACATACTAGCTCATACAACATGTTTAAATAAATGAAAAGGAAATGAAGTGATCCCATGTATATTATCAGACAATAGTGCAATCAAACTGCAGATTAATAGCCTAAGAAACTGCAAGAACTTCACAAACACATGGAAATTGAATAACACTTCCCTGAACAACCAATGGGTCACAGAGAAAATTAAAGAAGAAGTCAGATGGTTTTTACAAATAAATGTTAATGCTAATACAACATACAGGAATCTATGGGACACAATGAAAGCACTTCTACAAGGGAAATACTTAGCAGTAAATGCTTACACTAGGAAAACAGAGCATGCTCAGATAACAAGTTAATGCTAAACCTTAAGCACATAGAAAAATAAGAGCAGAACAAACCCAAAGCTCGAACAAGGGAGGAAATTATAAAGATCAGAGAAGAAATCAATGCAATGAAGACTAAGAGAACAATACAAAATAAAAGTCAATGAATCGGAGAGTTGGTTTTTCAAAAGAATAAATAAAATCGATAAATCCTTAGCCAACCTTATCAAAAAAAGGAAAGAAAAGGCTCAAATCCAAGCAGTTATGAATCAAAAAGGCAAAGTCATAACAGATCGATAAGAAATCCAGAGTATCACCAATACATACTTTGAGAACTGTACTTTAATAAAATATAAATTTCTAGATACATATGAATTATGAAAGGTGAATGAAGATAAAAATATTCTAAACACTCCAATTAAAATCAGTGGAATTGAAAATATAATTACAAATTTATCAACAAAGAAACCCCAGGTCCTGCTGTCTTCAATGCTGAATTCTACAACACACTTACAGAAGAACTATTACCACTACTCTTTAAACTTTTAAATGAAATTGAAGGGGAAGCAATACTTCAAAATTCATTCCTGAAAGCAAGTGTTACTTTGATTCTAAAACCAGGGAAAGACCCACCTAAAAAAGAGAGCTACAGGCCAATCTCCCTAATGAACACAAATACAAAAATCCTCAAAAAGATACTGGCAAACAGAATATAGAGTGTCATCAAGAAGATCATACACACTGATCAAGTTGGATTAATTTCAGGGATGCAAGAATGGTTCACATGTGTAAATCACTAAATGTAATGCACTGTATTAATAGAGCCAAGGGCAAAAATGATATGTTCATCTGAATAGACGCAGAAAAAGTGTTTGAAAAACTCCAACACAAATTCATGATGATGACCTTACAAAAAATTGGAACAGACCGTCTTTATCTCAACCTGATAAAAGTCATCTATGAAATACCAGAAGCCAATGTCATATTAAATATTCAACAACTGAAATCCTTCATGCTAAAATAAGGAACAAGGATGTCCACTATCTCCACTCCTGTTCAGTACAATTCTGGAAACATAAACCACGGCACTTAGACAAGTAAAAGAAATAAAAAGAATAAAGATAGGAAATGAAGAAATTAAACTGTCACTATTTGCTGATAAGATACTCTACATAGAAGACCCCAAAAAACACTGCCAAAAGATTTCTAGACTTAACTGACAGATTCAGTAGAATAGTTGGATATAAGGTCTACATTCAAAAATCAATAGCTTTCTTGTACACAAATAACAGACTCACTGAGAGAGAGGGTAGGGCAACAATTCCTTTTCCAATAGCATCCCCCCCAAAAAAATGAAATATCTAGGAACCAGTGCAGTGAAGGAGAAAAAAGACCTCTACACTGAAAAGTATAACACTCTGAAAAAAGAGATTGAAGAGGATATAAGAAAATGCACAGACATCCCTTGTTCCTGACTAGGAAGAACCAACATAGTGAAAATGGCCATACTTCAAAAATTGCTATACAGATTCAATGCAATTCCACAGTATATTTCACAGAAATAAAGAAAATAACACAAAAATTCGTTTGGAATTAGAAGAGACCTAGAATAGCAAAAGCCGTACTAGGCAACAGAGACATGACAGGGGGTATCACAATCCCCAATTTGAAACTATACTACAAAGCCTCTGTGATAAAAACAGCATGGTACTGGCAAAGAAACAGACCTGAGGATCAGTGGAATCAACTGGAAGATACAGAAACAACTTCACACTTACACAGTTACCTCATCTTTAACAAAGGAGTCAACCATCCTCACAGGAAAAAAGATAGCCTCTTCAATGAATTGTGTTGAAAAAACTGGATTTCAACCTGCCAAAGATTAAAACTAGACCCCTACTTTTCAACATGCACTAAACTAAATTACAAGTGGATTAAAGGTCTAAATATTGAAACAAAAACCCTAAACTGCTAAAAGTTAAGTAGAACTCTCAAAGACATTGACATAGGAAAAGACTTTATGAACATTTGTAGCATGGGAACTAGAACAAAGAATCAACAACTGGAATCTCATCTCATTACAAGACTTCTGCAGTGCAAGAGATACCCACAAACAAAGCTAAGAGATGACCTACAATCTGGGGGAAAAAGTTACCAGCTGTTCCTCAGACAAAGATCTACTATCTAGAATATATAAAGAACTCAAAAAAATCAGCCCTCAACCCTGATCCTAACTTGATTCAAAAATGGGCATATGAAATGAACAGACACTTCTCAGACCAACAAGTAAAAGCATAAAAAATATATGTGAAAAAATGTTCAATATCATTGGTCATTTGAGAGATGCAGATGAAAACAACGAGATTCCACCTCACCTCAGAAAGAATGGCTGATATCAAGAAATCAACCAATGATAAATGCTGGTGGGGTTGTGGGGAGAAAGGAACCCTTCTCCCTTGTTGGTGGGAGTGCAGAGTGGTGAAACCACTGTGGAAATCAATATGGGTATACATCAAAATTCTAGGATGAGGTCTCATTTGACCTAGCTATCCCTCTGCTCAGTATCCTTCCAAAAGAATTAAAAGAACCATACCACAGGGATATATGCGCACCCATGTTTTTATCAGCACAGTTTGTACTAGCTAAAACTTGGAAACAGCCCTATTACCCATCAACTGGAGACTGGAGAAAGATGTTGTGTTTTTTTTTTTTTAATACGATGGAGTACTAGAATCTTTTATAGGTAAATGGATGCATATTGAGGCCATAATCTTAAGTGAAATAAATAGGACACCAGTGTGTAAATATGAAATAGTTTCTATGGTGTGAAAAAGTAAAAGTGTAAATAAGGATCAAAATGTATAATTGATATTGTGCAATATCAAAAAAGGTCTAAACCTGTAGGAGAAGTGGGAGGGGTAGGGGAAAAGTAAGAATGGAAATGACAAAATAAGAAAAAAGAAAAAATGGAAACAAAGTCTCTGTAAATAGGGAAGGGTGGAGGGGATGAAGGGAGGGTAGGGTTATGGGAAAAAAATGAGAACCAAGATTTGTTATGTAAAGGTACAAGATCCCAATGATTAATGTAACTGTACTGCATACCTAAAAAGTATCAATAAAATTAAGCAAAAAAATGGGACAAAGCAAGCTCATAATGTCAATCTTATATAATTTACTCTATAAAAACCCTGCCCTGCTGGGTGTGGTGGTGCATGCCTATAATCCCAGCACTTGGGAGGCTAGGGCAGCAGGATCACTGTGAGTTCAAGACCAGCCTGGGCTATATAGTGAGTTCCAGGTCAGTTTCAAGTACATACTGAGACCCTGTTTTAAAAAAAACAAAAAATAAATAAATAAAACCCCTGCTCTATGATAACTGAATATGGAATACAGCCCCATGGCATGCTAAAATAAACATTTGGATTCCTCCAGCAGTTTCCTGTCTGCTCCAGTGCCACCAGACCTTTCAGCTATGAACTAATTCTACCCTTCACACTACTGGCTATTCCAAGTGCCTGCTGCTGACTACTTGTCTAAACTACTACCGCTGGATTCTATCTTTTTCTGCTAGTAAGTCTCAGCTCTATCTTTTCCTCTTAATCTCTTAGTAAACCTTACCTGTCACAATCCCTCTCGTTTGTCCTTCAGTCTCTTAGAAACTTCCTCCACTGCCCCAACACGCTTGGCCTGTCAATGACATGGGAGATCAAAGATCCTGTGATAGTGAATTGAGGTGTCAACTTGCATAAGCAACACTCAGCTGACTGGTTTAACACAGTTCTGGGTGTGCATGATGGATTTATTGAACAGGGAAGACTCATCCTGGGTGTGAGTGGCAACAACCAATAGGCTTGTAGCCTGGATGAAATAAAAACAGATAGAAGGAAGCTACATTTCTGCTTCTGCAGAGGAACTTGAGTCTTCACCATTACCTTTCGACATTCACCTCCAGACTTCCAGGGCAGACTCTTCATCCTGGTGACGCAGATGACTCTTTGGCTTCCTGATAGGAATTTGCACTGGATTCATCAGTGAGCTCCAGACCTTTGAATTTCCTCTGGATCCTTCTAGTTTCTAGCTCACAAAATGATCTTTTGTCCACTTCTACATCTGACTCTGCAGCCAGCCACTGCAAGCCTATATCTTATATTAAATCTCTTCCTCTGGTGAACACTGACTGACACAGATCTGCTGTATCAGGGAACCAGGTATATTTGCCTATGGCTCCCTAATAAGAAGAACCCTCCCCCAAGTTCACAACAGCACTCAACCCTGCAGCTATCACTTTTGTGCCGAGATGGATTTTATAAATTTATTAGAAAGTGCCTTTATCTCTTATTCCCACCTTGCCCAGCTCCACTCTTTCTCTAGACATATTTGAAGGTGTTTTAATTGCCTCTATACAGTGGGCATTCTTTAATCCTTTTTTGACAATTTTGTTCTATTTAATCTTGTTAGTCAATTCTAATTTTATCAGCTTTATTTAATTATAATTAGCATACAAGAAATGCATGCATTTAATTGGTATCATTTAATGAGCGTAGATATGTGCAAACATCTTGAATCCATTTTCAAAATATATTTAACATATAAGATAGATATAAGCACATTCTTATGTTTAATATAACACCATTCAAAACAGCCAAAAGATAGAATCAACTTAAGTGCCCAGCAATTGATGAATGGATAAAGAAAATGTGAGATACATAACAACTGCACACAAATCCACAAGCACATTGCAATGTTATTCAGCCATTAAAAGGATAGAATTTGTTCATTTGTGGTAACATGGGTGAACCTGAAGGACATAATGTTGAGTGATATAATCCAGGCACAAAAAGACAAATTCTGCATGATCTCACTCCATATGGAGAATCTAAAACAGCTGGTCACATGAAGTTGAAAGTAGAGTAGTGGTTACCAAGGCCTAGGGAGATTATAAAAGAGAGGGAAGGAGTACGTTTGAAAGAGAAATTCTGGTATTCTATTACATGGTAATGTGACTATAGTCAACAATGCATTGTAAATCTAAAAATAGCTAGAAAAGAAAATTTGTGGTATTCTTGCTGCAAAAAAATGATTAATGTTTAAGATTATAAATATTCCAATTACCCTAATTTGGTCATGACACATTGTACATATGTATAAATTCCTCATATTGCACATCCTAAATTTGTGCAATTATTTGTAAATCAAAAGAATAGATATTTAATGTCCTTGAAATTTTTCTTGTTTTTTTTTTTTTTTTTTTTTTTTTTTTTTTTTTTTTCCATTTTTTTTCCTTGAAATTTTTTTTTTTTTTTTTTTTTTTTTTTTTTTTTTTTGGCTTTTTGAGACAGGGTCTCACTATGTTGAGACTGACCTGGAACTCACTGTGTAGCCCAGGCTGGTCACAAACTCACAGCAATCCTCCTGCCTCAGCCTCCCAAGGGCTGGGATCACAGGCTTGCACCACCACACCTGGATTTTCTTGTGTTCTTTTGTGTTATTTATTATTTGTTTTTGTGTAATAAGGTTTAATATGAAATATGCTCTCTTAAGCATAATACTACATTGTTAACCATAGGTAATGAATGAGTTTGAAATGATAGATATCTCATACAAGTATCATTACATAGTGTTTGTCCTTCTATGACTGGCATATTTCAGTTACTGCTATTCCCTCTATACCCATCCATGCTAAAGTATATGGCAGGATTTCCTTGTGTTTAAAATCCTGACTATATTTCATTGTAAGTATATACCACATTTCCTTTATCCACTCCCTCCCTGTCTACATTAAATATTGTTGTGCTCTTGGGATGGGACGATGGATTTATTTTAGCTATGTATAGAAAATACAACATATATTTCACTACCATACTTCTTTGCTAGGATTGCCATCACAAGTTTCATGGATTGGATGGCTTAAACACTGGAAATTTATTTCCTCACAATTCAGGATACTATAAGTCTTAGATCAATGTGTCAGCAATGTTCTTTCCTCTTAAGGCCTGCCTGTTTTCTTCCTTTGTACATGGCCATTTTCTTCCTGTAACTTCACATTTTCTTTCCACTGTGCATGCCTGAGTCCCAATTACTTATAAGAAATCCAGTCACACTGAAATATTACCTATTTTAGCATCTTAATTTTTATCTTAGTTAGCTTTTTAGACAGCATATACCCAATGTAGTCATATTTTCAGATACTGAATGCTGTGTGCTAAAACCGCATGAATGAATTTGGCAGGGAGTGAGTGACACAATTCATGCCATAGCAAATATTAGGATAGATATGTGTAAAGGGTATTCAAGTTTGGTTGATACTGAACTCAATTCTAGAAAAAGGCAAATGACTTACTTAATGAGTAGGAAAACGAGTATTTAGGGAGGTAGGAAGAGCATATCAAAAAGAAGGGATCGCATATACACTAGCTCTTTTGGAAAAACTATGAGTAATGAATTATAGCTAAACAGAAAGATGAAATGCGTGTGAGTGTGCATGCGTGTTTATATATGTGAGTGCTAAATGATCAACTGAATATATAGTTCTGAAGGGATTTTTGGTCCTCTTCCTTTATATTTTTCCATATTTGATTGCTTCTACATCAGTTGCCTCAGTTGTTTTAACTGTACTAATGCCTACTTTTCTCCTTTTATCTCAAACTTCTTTTTTTGAACTCCTGGCAGTGATACCCCATTTACTGAACAATTAAAACTTCACATCTCAGGTATTATCTTTAATTAGTTATTCTTCTCAATGCTTCAAGTCAATCATTGAATCATATGAATTAGACACATAATTTCAAACCCATTTCTCCCTCACCCTTCCTACTTTCTGCTGATGCCCATGCAACTTTTTAGCCTCAAGCAGATTAGCTGAACACTAGGTCTAGTGGGGAAGTGAACATGGTTAATTAAGGCCATGTGTTACACCAAGGCACACAGTTGAGCGGTTCTGGACTCCAAGCTTATGGTGATGAAATGAAAATATTATTAGTGATCATCATTTATGGAATGCAAATGACGTAGCAGGTATTGCATTTGGCAATTTATAACTCATAAGTTACATTATACTGTTGAATAGTATCTGTGTTTTGAATTAAATCAAGCCTAGAAATGTTGAACAATTTGCCCAGTTTCACATAGCTGGTACAGCAAGTTCAGGATTTAAAGCCAGGTCATCCTGATGTTGAGCTTATTCTCTATTCACCATAACATATCCACCATGATTAAGTGCTTCTATGTATACAAAAAAAATGCTCCTAATGGAGAAAAATTCAGTGCAAATGGAAAGATGAGAGCAACACTTTTCTCATTTGAATACTGTGTAAAATACTCTAATTCCTAACGGCAATAACTTTTCAAAAACTCTGAGACATGTTTGTTCTATCTCACCATAGAAAATAGCAAATTTAAACTTAGCCAGAGTCACTATATAAGGATAACTCACGAGATAGATAATATCATAATAATGTATCAGTTTAAGTGCTTTAAAATTGGAAATTACTTTTTCCATAGTGGAGAAATCAAACCAGAGTAGAGTGTACATAGTTGAGGTAGAGATAGTAGTTTATAGCCTCACATCTCTAACTTTACTGAGAATAGTTTCTTCTAGAGTTGCTCTTGCAAAAAGCCAAAAATAGAAGCCATTTACTCTCTTTTTTTTTATTATAATTAAAGTGATTTATTTGCCTGCTTCTATATTTGGCTGAGTGTTTTCTTGAAATTGAAGACAAAGTGGAAACATAATTTACTGATGTATTCAGTATTACAGCATATTTCATAATATGAGGCTTTGAGAGTCCTTCCTTTCTATTCAAATGTCAGTGTTACCAAGTACCTTGGTCACAGTAGATATTGAAAATATGGGCTACTTAAAGTGGAGATACCTATCTATTCTAAATAGATCATTCTAAAGCCAGTTATATGTGCTTCAAGGATGGCCCAGGCATTTAATAATCATCATTCATGAAAGGATGAGGGACTGGATTCCACAGGGCATCAAGGATTTTTCTGTGTTGTTTATTTATCAACTTGAAAAAGGAAGGTCAGAGATGTTTGTTACTTGTATGTTTCATGAGACTAGAATTCCACTTTTATGTTTATTTATAATTGAATTTGAAGTTTTTATGAATACTGAGGTTCAGAGGTACTTGAATTTATGAGTTGTCTCTCTCATATTGAGGCCCAGTTCACTTATTTACAAAATTTCAGTAATGATAAATTTTCTGGTACACTTTTTGTGTGCAAAATGACATAAAAATAAATTCCTTAGTAGTCTATCATATTGTATTCTCTCAACAAAGTATTGTCTGGACTATAGTAGACATTGCTAGTTATCAATCTACCAGCTACCCACCTTCTTTTTGCTGAGAGAACAATGACGACTTAGGTCAAGTTCCAGTAGTCCAATCCCTGATGAATTATTACTGGCCTGAGCTACTGAACGTTAAGAGACATTTTGATATCAGGAATGGAGAATTCTTCCTTGTGTGGTTCTGTCTCCAGCAGGATTCCTAATTCATATTTCCATATCCACCGTGATTCATCTACTCCCTGTGTCCATGTGAGTATCAGAGTTTATCTATGGCTATATAGGATCTTTCTGCTACAGAAGGCAGGAAAAAAAGGGAGGGAAGCAGGAAAGACGGAGGGAAAGAAGGAACAATTCAATTTGTCTTTCTCCCTCCGTCTCTCCCTCTCCCGCCCCCCATCTCTCTGTCAAATCAAAATATGGCCTGCTTCTTCATTTCTTCCTATGCCAACTTCCAGAAGTGGCTCATAAAATATAGATCTCCTGCATAGAAGAAAAGGAGACAGCTGAAAGATGTTTTTATGCCCGATTCCAGTACAAGCAAGTTTCTGGCCAAATCAGTAGTGATAAAATATAAATTCTCCTTTCTTTCTCAATACAATGTTGTCTACTCCCGCATTATCACCTATTTACTTTGTGAAATATAGTATACACGTATTTGTGCAATTCCTCTATAATATTGTGTGGATCATGTTACCACTGCCTGTCAGGTCATGTAGAGAATCACCGGGCTTTGGAATAACAAACGCTACTGTCATGCATATTGTATGTGTCACCTACTACACATGAACAAGAGCTTTTCAGATGTGTTTTAAGGAGAGAAAATCCTGACCCGTAAGGTATGTGCATTTTCATATGAACACCAGTTCATACTCTACAGTTGCAGTACCATGAAAATGTTTATAGTGGCAGGTTGAAAGCCAAATTATTTTACCAAAATGGTTTTACCAAGTAATATTCCTGAAAACAATGTACAAAAGGTGCTTTTGATCCTCATATACATCAATAATTGATCATTCAATTTTTGGTATACCAGGAAGAAACTGCTATCTGTTGTGATCGCAATTTGCATCTCTACATTTAATCCACAATTTGATCACTGTGAATGTAGGTCATTCATGATCCTTTTCTCTGTAATGTGTGCTCATGTCCATGGGAACCAGTCTCAACCATTATTTTCTCCTTCTCTGCACATGCTATTTCTTATTTGAACAGATATGTTTTGAAAATATGTTTTTCCATTTTTTAAACATTTATGATCATTTTGCTGCTCAAAAATTTTTAGGCTAATGTTGTAAGCTGTATCAAATTTTCTTGTTTTAAAAATATTTCTCATAAAATATTTGCCAATATTTTGTCTTCAAAAGTACTTAAAATTTGTTCTTCAAATTTAGTCCTTGATCTATTTGGAATCAAGTTTTATGGAAGATACAAAAAGAAATTCAATTTTACTTTTCTAATATGAATAATCAGTTACCCAAAATCCATAAATTGAATATATTTTTATTTGCCCACTCATCCATTATATCAAAATATTCCATTTTATTATTCAATATTTATTTTATGTCAGAATCGAACTTATATCTTGCTCTTTTTTCTGACATTTTAATTTAATTTCATCAGTCAATGTGTCTACCCTTCATGATTACATCTTTCATTAAACTTTTTTGTTAGTACAACACATATCAATTATTTTCTTCCTCTTCTCTCCATCCCCCTTTTATTTCACCAGCATCACATTCACTTATGTATCTTACATGAATGTAGAATGTTAATTATTATATGTACAGATCAAAAACCAGATGAATATGAAAAAATATATAAAACGTTACATGAGATAATATTGTACTAAGTCTTATTACACTTTACTGGATTCTTTTTTTTTTCTCATTGAGTTTATTGGTACCTTTTAGGTATAGAGTACAGTTACATTCATCATTGGGATCTTGTACCTTTACATGACAGATCTTGGTTCTCATTTTTTCCCTGGATTCTTAACACCATTTTTTTGTTGCTGTTGAGACAGGGTCTCACCGTGAAGTTTAGGCTGGCCTTGAGTTCACTATGTAAACAAAGCTGTCCTCAAATATACAATGATCCTCCTGCCTCAGCCTCCTGAGTGCTGGGATGAGCCACCACACCTGGCTTAATACTTGTTTTATTCTTAATTCTTTCTTTTAATTAGTACAGTGCATTGGTAATATCTATTTTATTATATACCAATATAGCAATTATATTTTATTAATCACCAATAAACTTTATTAATCACCATTAATAATGTGTGTTTGTGTGTGTGTGTGTGTGTGTGTGTGTGTGTGTGTGTGTGTGTAGTGATCACATTAACCCTAGGGTATTTGTACCTGTACATGATATATCTTGATACTTCTTCCAGCAGATTTAGTGTTTCTGTTAAGTTAGGTCTTCCATCCATTTTGATTTTAGTTCAGTGAGTGGTGAGAGATACGGATCTAGTTTTCATCCTCAGTGTGCATAAAACCAGTTTTTCTAACACCATTTATTAGAATTATGAAAATGACTGCAAGAACAAAAATCAACACTTCTGGGTCTCCTACAGTGCACCATACACCAGTGCCCCAGGGCTTCAATCTCATTAGTACTAATTCTCATGTCAATCTACACAAGTGAAAAGCAAATTGAGGCCCTGAGAGTTTATTCAAACAACTTGCCATGCCCCAGTCAAAACCAGATCTATTTATTAAAGAAGTTATCTTTGCTCCAGTGAGAGTGTTTAGCCCCTTTCTCGAAGATAACGTGGCTGTGCTTGGAGTTTCTGCATCTTCTAATCTGTTGGGTTGATCTTCAGGTCTTCAAGAGTTCTACTTGTTCTACCTTCCAGCAGATTTAGTGTTTCTGTTTTAATGTTTAGATCTCTGATCTCTTGAAGATAGTGTTGTAGGCAAAGACTATATAAACAAAAGCTTAATCACACCGGAAATATCACAGAGAAAGAACAACTGGTATCTCATCTTATTAAAAAGCTTTTGCACAGCAAAATAAATCACCAACAGCATAAAGAGGAAACCCACAGTATGGGAAAATAATTGCCAGCTGTGCACCAGACAAAAGGCTAATATCTGGAATTTTGATTTAAGTTTAGCACACAGTGAGAGATATGTGTCTAGTTTTAAATTAACTAGACTAACTTTTAGAAAGTTAAATTAAATAGACTTTCTTCTTTTCTTTTTCAAAACTGTACTGATTGTATCTTCCCATTTACATTTTCATGTAAAGTTGAAATTATTTTAGTCAAGTTTCATTACAAGTACAGTTAGAATTCTGATTATAATTAATTGAAATTAAATATTGATTTAGGTAAAGACAACATTTTGAAAATATTAAGTATTTTGACCTATGGATATAGTGTCTCCATTAAATTTGGCAGGCTCTAATATTATCCAATAAAGTTTTATGGTAGTCTACTCACAGGCACCATAATATGTAAGTCCTTAAAAAACTGTTTTCTTCAAAATTCTTTTAAAAATATTTATTACTATTATAATTATTTCTCTTACAAACTATTTTAAAATATTTATCAAAGGTAGATATAATAGTGTGCTATACATACATATACTATCACTAAGCTTCAATAATCATCAACTCCAAGTTCTTTCTAAAGTGACCCTCTCTGCGGTATCTCTATATTGATTTCCATAGTGGTTGCACCAGTCTACACTCCCACCAACGATGGAGAAGGGTTCCTTTCTCCCCACAACCCTGCCAACATTTGTTAGGAAAATGGATACATATTGAGGATACACTCCTAAGTGAAATAAATAAGCCACACATGTGTAAATACTGAATAGTTTCTCTGGTGTGAAAACTATAATAGTACATAAGATCCTAAAGAGATAACTGACAATGTGAAATGGGAAGAAAAGGGCTAAAGGTGTAGGGAAAGTGGGAAGGGTAGGGGAAATGTAATAAGGGAAAGAAAAAAATAGGAGAAAATGAATAAATGGAAATAATGAATATAAATGAGAATCAGGACTGGTCATGTAAAGGTACAAGATCCCAATAATGAATGTAACTGTACTGTATACCTAAAATGTACCAATAAATTCAATGAGGAAAAAATAAATAAAAATAAAATAAAGTGACCATCCCAATTTCTTCTCTTAAACCCTATTATTCTGAGGCAAATCACAGGTCAGACAATTGAACATCATAAAGAGAAAAAATTTCAATGGATTGAAATATTCTAAGTTTTGACAAAAATGCTTTAGGGGCAATGCATTGGAATTTTGTCAAGAGGAACATAATTTTAGATTCTTTGTGAGTCTTTCTGTGTGTATATGTGTGTGGTTAGTCACCATTCATAATCACTGTCCAGATTTATAACTTCATTAAGGGCTGTAAAATTATGAAATTCTGATTTTTTTATTCTTCATGCATTTATGGCTAGAAAGATATTTCGAAAAAGAAACATCCTCAGTTCCACCTACTTGGTGAACTTTATTGAACAGGCTGACAGATTTGTCCAATGAAAGGATACCGATCCCTGTACAGATTCACAGACCCTTTATTATTTCTATAGAATACTAACAGCATCTGCAATGGTCTCTGTTCTCCATGTGTTCATGAATCCATGTTTATTGCTTGCCACTTGAGAAAGCCAGAGATTTATTAACAAATGATTGTTGCTAGGAGAAAGATTTATTTGGAAAACTAGCAAATCAATGGAGATGAAAGCTGTTACCAACAAAGACCACCTTACTAAGGAGTTGCAAGAGCAAGGCATATGTCACATGTCAAGGTAATTCTAATTTCTCGCATCATTACAAATTTGAGGTGGTCGGCTTTTCTGAGGCCTGGGCCACTTTTATTGATGTTCTAGGTTCTATAAATCTGAAGAAAATCTTCTGATCACCGAGTCTTATGATTCGTGTCATTTTGTTTTCTTTTCTCAGGACTAGGTAATTCTGCAGTTAATTATTAGGATGCAAAAACAGTGTTTTCCCTGGAGGACAGGAGATTTTAGCAAATAGCTACTTTCTGCCCAGAAGACTGGGAGAAATTGAGAAAAGCAATTTTCCCCTGTTTGACAAGGAGAGATAACATTTTCTGAGGAAGCGTTTTGAACCTGCCCAGTATCTGTAGTCAGAAATATCACCTCCAGGGTCAATATGGGAGATCAATAACGCATTGCCTAACTATGCAACTTCCAAAGTTGATGACGTTTAAGACATCAATTAAGAGCAAATACATCTAGATGCATCAATTAGATTTTTCCTCAGTAACACAACCCATGTGCCATAGGACAGCACCAAAACAAAGCAGGCCAAATGACAGTGCACATGATGGCACATCCTGTTGCACAGAAGACCATTTCACAGGGCAGTGGTGAGCTTCATAACCTGCAACTGTACCTTGATGCGTAAAGTAGTGAGGCAGAAGTTAGGGGGTGATGTGAACCGGCCCTTGAAAGCCTCCTAGAAGACAGGATGATGGGTAAGGTCTGGCCCATGGCAGCTCTTGGGATGACCATTTTGCTTTCCCACATCCCAAGGGACACCAAGACCTAGGACCAAAGCAGGTAAGACTGCCCACGTGCTCTTTGTAGCTACATGTGCTGCCTTCACAGAGCTGCTACAGTGTAGTTCTTACAGTATTCTGAAGTATATTTAATGTAAGGAAAGCAGGACACAGAGTTGAATATTTTCTTTTTCAAGTTTCAGAATCATGTGTTACTCCCCTAGTATGTACCAAATGCTAAGGCTGAAGTCGTGTACAATTTAAACATATGTATTGGATTTGAATCAATTGCAGTTATTACCTATAAGCCAGGGAAATTTCATTCAAGTTTGTACCCAAGTTCACTTATGTTATCCAACTAGTTTTTGCTAGCTTCCTCAATTTCTGACTTGTTACATCAGGCTTATCTAGTAGATTGTCCCTTGAAACCATCATTTATTTCAGGATCTCGCCTTTTAGTTCATTATCCTACAGTACATACAGAAGGAAAAAAGTTACAAACAGATTGAATTGTGTGATGTAACAAAATTTCTACTCATTCAAAGAGAAATGAGAAGGAAACTTGTCTATCCCAGGGTGGAGTAGGAATAGAAGAAATATCCTCAAAGATTTGTAACCATAGGCCTGCCTGCATATTAATTTTGAGTTTGAATTTTTAATATCTGTTATCTACCTAAAAACTAGCAAGCTGAGAAATAAACAGCATTGCTCAGGGCAGAATCAAAAGCAAAATATCTCTTGAGGCACACACAGTCACAGAAGAACTCATAGGCTTATGCGTGTAAGAAAGGCTATAGTAGTAAACAAAATAATGATGGTTAAATAAAACAAATACACACAAAATCCTCAAGGCATGTGAAACATAATCTACTGCTAAGGAAGAGTCAGTAGTTATAATATAGAGAAGAATAAAACTTTTGGGAACCATAAAATATAAATTTATGAGATAGAAATGATGAAATACAAATGTTTCAAATGTTGCAAATAATCTATTGACATATTTCAAAATAATTCTATACAAGATAAAATGGAGAGACACTAAAAGATTAGTAAAAGATACCAGTGGCACTTCTAAAATATTTTAAAATTAGACTATGTATGAAATTTTAAGAACTAAATATACTTTTAAAATAGGTAAGTAATAGAAGATGAAGGCATTAATAAAAAATGAAAATGTGCTGAAGAAATCATCCAAAAATTAGAGAAAGTTGAAACCATAACTGCTGCGGAATAGATTGAAAAACTGCCAAACAAGAATGTCTGACATCAGTCCCTCATGGTTTTCAATATCATGACCTTTTAAAAATACTGTATTTGAGGGCTGGGCATTTGGCTCAGTGGTTCCACTGCCTGCCTTGCAAGCACAAGGACCTGAGTTCAATCCCCTGTTTCAAAAAAAAAAAAACTGTATTTCAGAATATTCCATAAATTTAGAAATTCTAAATTCTCTTATTTGGGACAGACAATAATTTCCACATAGGATTAAATAAATACAATTCTATACCTAGTGAAATTCCAGGATATCAAATTATTATAGCCTTAAAAATTTAATTCTCACCAATTTGTCACAATAACACCAACAATTAACTCTTAATAGCAAAGAGTGTAGGCAGATAACAATTGTATAATAGCTCTAAGTGGTAAGAGAAAATAAAGGTCGATATGGAATTCCACCCATATATATTTGTTCATTTATTACTGTGGGTAAAGAAAATATATTTTTCAGGTATAGAGTGAGACAATTTGTCATTAAGCAAACTCACTAAATGAGGGGTAAACTTTATGAAGAACAAAATAAAGGCAACAAAGAAATTATTTACATATTGCTTAATCTCATCAAGCGTTGATTACATGAATCTTTAATGCTACCAATGACTCAACATTGTATGAAAGTAATGTGTAGGAAAAAAAGGATTAAACATTCAAATATTTTGTTGATTTTGATTGGAAATATCCAAATACTTTCCTAAAATTTTCTCAGACAATTTTCAATAATTATTATTTTGACTGACAGTAACTCTAATGGTCACTCTACTAGTACGGATGCATTATATTCTTGAAGATTGTTGAGGTTAGACTTTACATGGTTTCAACCCACACAAATGTTGATTAGCTCATTTTAGCTATTCCACAATAAATACATGTTTCAAGACACCATGTCATATAAAATAAATGTATGAAATTTTTGTCATTTTTTTAAATGTACAGAAGTTGACAGTGTACAGATCCGTACAGCAGCAGTTATAGCACCAAGGGCACAGGCTCATTTACCTATTGGACTCAACATTGTGTACTTAGTCTTAGCTATTTTTTCTCATCGATAGAAAATGGCAGCAAGTGGCTCAGCCTCCATGTTTTAATACATTTATATTTGAAAGAGAGAAAGAAAGAAAGAAAGAAAGAAAGAAAGAAAGAAAGAAAGAAAGAAAGAAAGAAAGAGGCTATCTTCTTTCACACATGTTTTATCCTATAGGATATCTTTCCCATTAGCTTGCAAGCAGACTTATTATATCCCACTGGCCACAAGCAATTTCTGGCAGAGAGGAATGTAATTTTTCTGTTTGACTTGGACCAATTATGATTTATCATCTAACTATAGACTAATCTTCCTTGAACTCATTTTTTTTCAGTATTTGATCAAACTTCTGTTTGTTTAAAACAATGAAGGAGAGAATGTTCATTGTTTAGGCAGCCAGATTTTTGTGCTCAGAATGGTAATGCTTTTATTTTATTCCAGGGAAGGAGAATGATATTGACTAACCTTAGACTTTTTAATCTCAAATAGACATGACCAAAGTTTACAGGTGCATGCTATGAATGGAATTAGAAGATGCATGTTCCAAACCATGGGAGTATAAAGAATGATAACAGAAAAATAGTTTAATCCAATACAAAATAGTCTGAGAAATAAATATCAAGAATTAAGCGTAGTTTTACACACAGGAAAGATTTGTAATCACAGCTTTATTGTGACTGACTAGAAACTCTTCACTAGTACAGTACTTGATATGCTTAAAAGCACAGGTAAATAGTTGGTCTGACTGACTTGAAAATCTATTAAAATTATCTTGTTCTTTAAGGAGTATTCGCTGATGTGTATATACTAAAAATGTGATGACATTCTTTTCTCAACTTCGCATGCGACCGCATCATATGTTTGTTAATAAATATGCAGCATCTAGGAACAGCAATCTTTATGTTAAAGTTGCTTGATTTAAATCTCCAAAATAGTGTGCATCAAGAAAGAAAGTTATGACCTGACTCTCTTTTTCTAATTATTTCCTATTTAAAAACATATTCATCGGTTTGCTAATTCTTGCATCATTGCATGCTTTGTATTTTAAACTGGTTCAAACAGTAACTCTCTAAAATGAAAACCTGATTTAAGAAATCAGAAATTTTCACTACTTTCCAAAATTGACCTCTTTGTGTTTTTTTTTCTTTGTTCCACATCAGTAAAGCTCTTTATTTTAGCTTCAGCATTGGCTCACCTGTACCTTCTTAAGCCTTTGCTCTGATGGAGCTCTGTTTAAGTGTTTTTCCTTTGAAGTACTTCCACACTGCATGTGATCAAAGAATAAATGCTCTGAGTTGGCAACAAAGCAGGTAATTAAAAACAAAGCCTGCTAAATCCAAGAGAAGATTTTGCTAAGATTTTTGCTAAGAACATGCAGGTGTTAGCGCTCAAATTGTATTAATGATTTGCCAGCCCTTACCTGAGGATTGACTATACCTAGATATGTACAGTAAAGATACCACACATATGTATAAAGGTACTAAGATATTATTAAATAACCAACGAAAATTATGTTATACAATAGTGGTGAATTACTGGACCATCGTTATAAAAAGAGACACATGATAAATTTTTCTTCTTGAGAAAACAGTGGTTTGACCTACAGTCTTCCGAGATGCACAAATTTTTGTAAAGCTTGAAATTAGCAGAACCATAGGGAAAAGAGCAGGAATACTGTCAGTAGAATAAATTTGAAGTTAATATCTTTCTCATTACATATTTGCAATTCATCATACAGATAATCTGAACAAGATAATAGAAATCAATCTGAGGAACTTAAGTTTTTTTGACATTTCTTTTTATTCATGGAGAATACATTGAGTTCATAGTAAATGCGTGGCATTTTAATAGATCTTGTGAGAAATAAAAGATGAATTGGACAAATAATCAAATGTCATGGATTTGACAGACTAGCTGGGCTTATTAAATGTGCATACAAGTAATTATAATACACAATAGAATAAGTACCAAAATAAATGTATAGATAATGTGTCATGAGAGTTCAGAAGAAAAAAAGTATATATATGCAGTTGGCTGAAAAAGTTTATTCCTGTCAGGTTAATACCTGAAAAAGCATGGAGCCCACAAACCACATGGTATTTAGAATTAACTTTCCTGGCACTCTGCGTTTTGCTTTATAAGCATTAACATTTATTCTTCACAAGATTTGTTGAGTGATAGGGATTACTATTCCCATTTAATAGATACAAATATTGACACTATTATGCAGTTGGCTGAAAAAGTTTATTCCTGTCAGGTTAATACCTGAAAAAGCATGGAGCCCACAAACCACATGGTATTTAGAATTAACTTTCCTGGCACTCTGCGTTTTGCTTTATAAGCATTAACATTTATTCTTCACAAGATTTGTTGAGTGATAGGGATTACTATTCCCATTTAATAGATACAAATATTGACACTATGTCTCACAATTCAAAAATTATTAGAAAGGTAATTCATTATAAAATCAGTTTCAACAAAGCTTTACTCACAGAGTCAAACCTGGTTTAATATACTGCATTAATTTTCAATAACATTACATAAAAATTGTTAGGAAAAACAAAGTTGAAAGCTATTTCAATAGAAACAATGTTGACAATGGTTCCACAAGAGGAATTAGAAACAATCCCTTTTTCTAATAATGGGAGCTCTGAATCAAACAGGTGAAAAGTAAGGTAGGGTTTACAATGGCCAGACATCAAAATGACTCACTTAAGCCTCACAAGCGCAAGGTCCCGAGTTCAATCCTCAGTACCAAAGCAGCAACAACAACAAATGACCACCTTTGATATTCACCCCCTTATGTGCCCATGCACAAGTTCCTAGGGCTGGACTATGTAAGCAATTAAATAAAATGTGAAAGAAATTATAATATGTAGCTTCTGATATTTTGTTACAGATTCTTCAGCTTCTACCTTGCTTGTACTTTACCGTTCCCTTTCCTTATTTTAGGAGACTGAGATTCCGTTAAGTGAACATTTTAAGTAAAGAATTTTCTGTCTTGAGCAACCAAAAGATTTCTGAAATTCATATGTGTAGACTTAGAATAGGGTTCTCCAACCCCAGTCATGCCTTCAGATTACTGGAAACCTGTTGAATTGTTGACTTCAACAGTACAAGTGACTTTTAACCAGAACCTCCTAGCTAAACTTCTCTTACAAGTGTGGTATTATTAAATGTTTGTTGTGTACAGCTGCTGTTTGGGGGTTCATTTGTTATACAGTGACAGATAACTATTATAGAATTTGAAACTTTGGAATAAAGATCTTTTGTAACACAATCCTAAAATTCATGACTAGTTTTGGGAAAAGGAGGTATCTTGGAACTAAAAGAATTTTAAGGAAAGTAATAAGGAAAGCCTACGTTGACTCAATCATGGCATAAATGTAATATTCGAAAATGTTGAGGCTAGTAGTGGGGTCTTAAAGGAAAGTGTGAAAAATCTTTCTGGAGCATGGAGAAAAGAGAATCCTTACTTATAAAAGACAGTGTAGCCGAATTGTGACCTACAATTGTGTGGAAAGTCGAAAATTTAGCTAATTAGTGGGGTGATAGATTTCCTCTACAGAGCCTGGTTTCTCCTTGCTGCTTAAATAGTAAAACCCTAGAAGAGATAGACAAAAAGAAGTACAGTTAAACATGAAGGATTTGATAGTTTTGAAAATCCTCCACAACAACAAAGCAAAAGAGGGCTGGGGATTTAGCTCAGCAGTTCGGTGGCCTGCCTTGCAAGCGCAAGGACCCGAGTTCAATCCCGGTACCAAAAAAAAACCAAAAAAACAAAAAACAAAAAAAAACAACAACAAAGCAAAAGAAAAATAAGAATTGATTTTCAAGCAGTGTTCAAATTCAGGTACTTGTCAAGTCTAAAGATCTACAGTGAATCAGACAGACAAAATATCTGTTAAAAATTTAAAAGTGTGACACCTTACACTTCAGAATAAATCTAAATTTGAAGAGGGCTTACATAGGAAAGATTTTGTATTATGGCATCTGGCCCAATAAAATTTGGAGAAGACCCACAAAGTTATTCAGATAGTTCTGTTTACATAAAAAAATATCCAATTTGTACTGAAAGGGAGGATAATGCACAAAATGAAAAGCAGTTTTGAATATCATAACTTCTACTAGGAGGAAACAATCAAATAACAGCAGCACTGTTTACTACCTTTCATGAAAGGAAAGAATGACTCTTAGAGGTTAGAAATAGGAGCCTGGAAGGTTGAAATGTGGAATCACTTTTAATTAATTAATTGCAAACATATAAATCTGTTCATATCTGTATTTTAAGTTTCACTGGCCATCTGCCATTTGTGTGCTTTTTACTTTCTAGAATTCACATTTTGAATGCAATTTTCTGTAGCAGTGAATATCATGCCTTTCCCACCATTGTCAATTTGTTATGAAGTGACATATGAGTTGTCTCTTTATTCAGAGAGCTATGGACTCAGGATCTGCATTCAAAGACTTAATGGTCTTGTGTTGGTTAGGATTCTGTAGAAGAACAAAATTAATATAAAATACATATTTAAGCATATAATAAATTTATTAAGTAGGCTTATGGGGTCAGAAGAGAAAGAATCCTAATAGCCGTCTGTGGAATCAGAGGTGGAAGAATCCAAACTGGTCATCTATGCACTGCAGAACTGGAAGATCCAGTAGCATTTGAAGTTTGAAATCCTGGAAGCTCACTGTGGACTTCTTGGTATGAATCTGTACAGGAAGACTGAGAATTCTGCCACAGATGAAGAAGCTAGAGGCTAAAATCCAAAGACAGTGGCCTTTCCTTTTCATTCCACCAAAATAATGAACCTGTAGATGCCACCCACTTGCAGGGGGATCATTTTCCCCCAACTTTCTGGCTATATACCACTCATCCAAAGACACACCATTACTTACTGATCTGGTAGGCTGTTCATACTCAAGTCAAGCTGACATTTCACAAGTAGTAATCTCAGGGATATAAATGAGGGACCTCATGTGCCCTGGAATCTTGTTGGATGATGGTATTCTTTACTTTGAGCTGATGTTGTGAGAAAGAATAAAATAGTCTTAACAAATTAGATGAAGACGTTTTCAGCTGATATATTTTTAAAAAGCAGTGTATGGATGAATGTGGGTGAGGCCATAAATGTGGGTTAATATTGGCCTTGGGAATCCCACCCTTACACACTGCCTAACTCAAGTTAAAGCCACCCTTGGCTATAATTTCAATTCTGGCCACTGCTACCTTATAATTCCACTTGAATTGTTTTAATTACTGGGGAAATACATTCCCATAGTAGTTCCTAGGCTGAAGTATTAATGTTGTAGAGAGTGAAAGTTCACAGGGAGAAAGGAAGAGTTTTATCCCACTTTCGCCTAGCTTTGAGTTGCAGTTATCAAGGGAATCACATGGCAGATTTTCACGTGGGAATCTGACATTGAAAGATGATCAAAAGTAAAGCAATCGGTAAGATATATGATACCAAAGAAACAAGTAGAGTTCAATGATGTTGTATGCATGACAGACACTAAAACATAATTCTTTTTCATGAGATCTGATTTCACAGATTGTCTAACCAGAGTGTGTTGCAACACAGAGAAGAAAACTGATGATCCAGTAAGGCGATAAATAAAATAGTAGGACCTCTATTTCATTTTTTAAAGTGTGTATGTGCATGTGACTGCTATCAGGTTTTATTCTAATAAGTATGAGATGGATAGATAGATATTTAACACTATGTATATAATTAATAATATGTACGTATGTTATGAACAATCATAGGTATTATGAATTAGTATATTCATTCAGTTGTCATTTTCATTTCTTCATGAGCTAATGATACTGAGCAGCACAAATCATAATAGATAAACTTAGAAGTAGACTATATATCCATAAATAGATGAGTGGATAAAGATGAATTCATTT
>NW_022900951.1:119552208-119571441 GCF_012274545.1 Fukomys damarensis | reverse complement strand
TACACACATATATATATATATTTTTTTTTTTTCCCCCTGTTCACAAACTCAGTTTTGTCCACAATTCTGGTCCCAAACTGAACTGGATCAGAGCCAAATCAATTTCCCTATCAAGTCAACAGTGAACTTGACCATTGAATTTTCTTCAGTTGTCATCCCAGAGAGAGGGAGGGAGGGGAGGGGGAGGGGAGGAGGAGAAGTTAGAGGGTCAGCTATAAATAAAGAAGGATAAATTTGAATTATTTGTAGGAAACTGGATGTGCCATGAGTCCATAGCTCTACAAAAAGGAATCGTGCAGAGAAGGCTAAATATCACATAGTTTCTCTTATATGATGAATCCAAATTATAAATAATTTAAAAATCAAAACAAAAGACAGGAGCTAGCAAACAAGGAAGTAGACTGCATAGAAATGGGTAAGGGATCTGGGGATGGAGATACCAGTTTCCCGTGATGTAAGTATGGATTGTGTATTGCAAATATATATTAATAAAGATTTCTAAACAGAAATTTTCTATTAGCAACTATTTTTTACTTGTGCTTTGTTTCTTTCATAGTTTCTGGGCATTTTTCTTTGCCTTTCTTCAGGGTTCATCTTCATGTTCCATGCTTTTAAAATATTAGTGCTTTCTAAAGTCTGTCTTCATTTCAGATGGTATTAGCATCCACCCTCTTTCCTGCACAGTATCACTCAGCTTCATGCATTTAAATTCTACTTACCTCTGGATAAAAGCTGCATGTCTAAAGTGGATATATATGTATCACATTATTTGATGATTTGATATATGCATATTGTGTAAAAGCCACTGCAATTAGGCTGGCTGACACATCAGGCACTTTCTGTTTTTACTGTATTTTTGTGTGATAATGAAACTTTAGATTTGCTTTCTAATCAAATTTCTAGTATACAAAATGCTTAACTATAGTCACACACTTGTACACCTGCACTGCAAAAATTACTTATATCGTATAACTGGACTTTTCAAATTTGACCAATATCTTCCCATTATTTCCCTATAGTCAAATTCTAGTAATCACCATTCTACTCTCTGGTTCCATAAATTTGAATTTTTTTAGACTACACGTATGACAATGCAGCACTTATGTATTTGTGCCAGCTTTCATTCATTTAGCATAATATCCTCCGGATCATCACAAATCTCAGAATGTCCTACTTTTTAAGGCTGAATAATGTTTGATTTTTGTGTAAGTGTTTGTGTTTGTGTATATGCACTATTCTGTTATGCACTTCACTGTCAGTGGACATTTCTGGTGTTCCTATATCGTGACTATTATGGTTAATGTTGAAAATAACATAGGAGTTCTACTGGTTAATCTTAGTAACTTGACTGGGTTAAGAGAGACTCCAGGAGGTGGTGAGTAGATTGTAGGACCACTAATCTCAGGACAGGGTTAGTCAATTGATAAGTTCAGAGGTAAATGGGCTATAAGGAGATAGGTCCTATTTTGAGGATATAAATCATGGGAACATAACATTGGGGCCCATGTCTAGTTTCTGGCCCCTCTCTTGTTCTTTCCCTCTTCTCTGCTTTCCAAATTGAGTAGTTTTATCCCACCATATTATTTAACCTTGTTTCTGCCTTGGAATCAGTTACCCATGGACTGAAATCTCTGGAACTATGAAGCAAAACCGGTCTCTTTTCCTTTAAATTGTGGATGCATGGTATTCTGTACCAGCAGGCTGAAAACAAACTATCAAAGGATTGCAGATATATCGTTGAAATGATTTTATTTCCTTGGGATATTTAACCAGAGGTAGCATTGCTAGATGATAAGATAGCTTTATTTTTATTATTTTCATGACTTGTAGTTCTGTTTTTCCATAATAGCTACACCAGTTGCATTCCCACCAACAACGCAAAGTGTTTCCTTCTCTCCGAATCCTTGCCAGCAGTTGTTACCTCTTGTGTTCCTGATGATAAGCATTCTAACAGGAATAAAATGACATCTCACTGTGCTGTTGAGTTGTTTTTCACTGATTATTAGCGATGTTGAGGGTTTGTTCTTGTATTTGTTGGTCATTTGAATTTATTTTTTGAAAACTATCTATTCATATTATTTGCTGATTTTTAAATTGGCCTAGTTACCTAGGTGCATGACTTCTTTATATAATTTAGACACTAACACCCTATCAAATATACGGATTGCATATATTTTCTGCCATTTCAAAAGTTGCCCTTTCACTGTATTGGTAGTTTCTTGAGCCGTAGATCTTTAGAATTTGATGCAACTCTGTCTCTCTCTGCCATTTTGTTCTCTGTTTTCGACCTCATTCAAAAATTATGGCTTACACTTATGTCAAAAAGATTTCACTTGGGTTTTCACTGAGTAATTTTATGATTTGGGGATTTAAATTTTTATCTTTAATCCATTTTGAGCTTATTTTGTACATAGTGCATGATAATAGTTTTATTCGTTAGTATGTGGATATCCAGTTTTCCCTAGAGCATATGCTGAAATTAGTGGCATTCTTCCACTGCTTGCTAATTGTGTGTTCCTGGCATCAGAGATGTACAATTTCATTTCTCAACTCTCTATACTATTGCACAGATCTCCATTTCTTCTGGATGATGGCAAAAGCCTGCTAATAAGAGTCCCTCGTATCAAAATTGTCAATACCCTTGCCCTTAACTATGCCTACATTTTTTTCTTGTTTATCAGCCTGTCACTGAATGTCTGAACAAAGGTAGTTTGTATACTTATCCAAGCATAAGTTCCCTTTGCCATTATTCTTTTCCGTATAATACTTCCTCAGCCTTGAATGCCACTGTTGTAAGTTTTACATTAGTTTATGCATTCCTTTTCTTTAGACATATGTAACCAAGCATCTTTGAGTACTTGTCATATATTTCTAATTTGGAATAGGTGAGGTAGCCCTACTTGACCCTTCCCTCATCCACAGGGTACATTCTCCTATAACAAAAAGCCTGATCTTATTAAAACTCTCTGTTTTCATTAATAGTTCCATGGCAAGGCTATACTCCTAAAGGACAGGGTTTATGACTTAATTATCTTTTATCCCTAGTGTCTGACTCAATATAATTTTATTTCTTGAATAATATCATCAAGAATTGACAATTGATTAGGAATTGCAAGCTGGGGGAAGTGTTAGGCAGGGACAAAAGTTGATTCATAAAAACCTGATCTACTTAATCTAATGATGCCCCAATTTTACTGCTAATGAGAAGCAACTGGATATTCATTAAAATGCAGATTCCCTCACCTCATCCAGACTTATTCTAAATTCCCAAGTCTGAGATAGGTTCCAGAAATTTGCAATTTTAACAAGCATTCAATTCATTCTGATAGAGTTTTTCTAGAGAACAATTAGGGAAATCGTTTGAAAAATGAAGTTTCAATGTGATTTTCTGTCCCAACAGTTTTTCATGAATGCATACTTTTCTTACTATCCATTGTTTCAAGTTTTTGTGGAATATACATTAAAGCTTATGGCAGTCAGATACAATTCTATTACTTTTAATTTTACATATTCTATTCAACTCCACCTTTCATCGAGATGTTTTAAACCGATTTTCAAATTTATAAATGACTAATATATGTTGGTATTCCACAAATCCATCACAAAGTATTAGACTGTTATGAGTGTATGATGGGAAATAAAATCTAGATGGTTTGTAGTAATTCAAGTATTTAAATATTATGCTCTTTGCTATGCTGCCAGCATTAAAATGCTGAGTATAAATCCTTTCAAAACAGGTCAAGTCACGTGAATTTGTTTTTGAGATTTATTAATGTTTCTTTCTTATAGATTCTTTTTTACCCCCATATCAGGGATCGAACTCGGGTCCCTGTGCTTGCAAGGCAGGCATTGGAACCACTGAGCTAAATCCCGGGCCCATTGAGTTTCTTTTTGAGACTTTAGGAAATCTAAAATTTCAGATACAGTACTGTGTTCTGTGGCAAGTTCCACAGCTATTTTATTGATTCAGTTGAGAAGGCAACATCTATCTTCTCAAGTTTCTATGAAGTTGAAAAAATGTCACTTTCATTTTATATAATTTAAATTAATTTTTTAATTCATTTTATTGGTACATTTATGGTATACAAAATAATGACATTCATTGCTGGAAATTTGTACCTTTACATAATCAGTCTTGGTTCTTTTTTTTTAAGCCTATTTCCCTGTCTTCCCTTCAATCCCTCCCTCCCTAGCTACAAAGACTTTGTTTCCATTATTTTTCAATTTCTCATATTGATCCCATTCCTTCTTTCCTTTCCCCTACCCCTCCCATTTCCCCTTCCTGTTTGTCCCCTTTCTTCCTATTTCACATTATCTATTATACCTTTTAGAGTTTATTTTCACTTTCAATTTCTCACATAGGTCATATTTAAATTAATTTCTAAGTTATGTATAACTTCTGTACTTCTTGGAAAATCTAAGGAACTAACACAATGTTAGTTCTTTAAACTTTTCTTCATATATGCACAACCATAATATCATAGTATGCTCATTACATGTTTAGAACAAACTCTCTGTTGATTAGGTATACTGTATCTACATGTAAGAAAATTAAGAAGTTGAATTGCATCCATCCCGAGTCAAAATACGAAAAAGGCTTTTGAAACATGGATGTTTAAAGAAAACAGCTGGTTAGTTTCAAAGTTGGAAAGTATAGAGTTCGTAACAAATCTCAGTTTAGTCTTTAGAATTGGACATCGAACAATAAAAATGTTAATTATGTGCTTTTGAATACCTGAAGTTAGACTGCATTATTGTCAGACACTCTGTGCCTTGGTTATGACTTCAAATACTGAACAAACAGCTTCCTTTTATATTGATATGATTAACAGAGACATATCAGAATACTATCCCCTGAAATATTAATAATCTTACATAAGATCAGAAATACTCTTAATCATGACATAAATTGTGAAATGTAAACTCATGTTTTATATATCATAAATATACATACACTTAATATAGAAAATCCAATGACAAAAAGAAAGAAAAAGAAAATGAAAGATGAAACAGATTCCTCAAAATTCAAAGTAATAAAAAGTATAAGTAAATGAAAAACTTAAAAAATTTCTAGGAAAATATAAATTACCCAAATTAACTCAGAATAAGACACAAAATCCAAAAGGACCAAAACATGGAAGAAAAACACTAAATGTATAAATAAATTTCTTCTTAAAAGATCAAAATAACTCCAATAGATCCTTAGAAGCTTGTGTTATGACAATAAAAATTTGAGGAAACATGGATAAAACCATTTAACTAAAATGAGATCTTATTTATGATTATGAAAATAGAGACGTGTGGATACAATGTAGGATACTGAGAGATGAACTCAGCAATAATTGAGAATGATATATGTTGAGAATGGAGTATTTATGACAAAATTGTGGGAATAGTTCATTATTTGCAAATATGTAAGTGTAATTTGTATTACTAATAAGAGATAAAAAGGCAATCCATTAGATATTGAAAAGGTATCAGTTTGGGAATGTTTCCTTACATTCATAATTAGTGTAATGCTTTTATCATTGAACTCAGAGTTAATATTGTACTAAATGATGAAACCTACAAGATGTCCTTCTAAGTCAAGGAAGAAGACAAAAATTTCTACACATTCCTCTAAGATTCATCATTGTCCTGGAAGCTTTTACCAGGAAAATCAGGCAATAAATTGAAATAAAATAACATGTACCTAGACTTAAAAGAAAGAGATAAGTTGTCTTTATAGGTGATATAATTTTTATATATAAAATTCTAAGGTATACAAGACACATTATTAGAATTAATAAGTGCGTTTAAAAAGGTTGCAAAAAAAATTATAAGACCATGGTCCAACATTGAGTTTTATTTCAATATACAGTGAACAATTCAAAAAGAAGAAATTAAGAAAATAAATATCTTTAAAGAGGCATTGGAAAGAATCAGATATTTAAAAATAATTTTACCAATAGAAGCAACAATATAATGACATTCATCATTGGAAACTTGCAACTTCACATAATCCATCTTGGTTATTTTTTCCCCCATTCTCCTGCCCTCCCTTCAACCCCTCCACCGCTCCATATCTACAAAGACTTTGTTTCCATTTTTTCTTTTTTACATATTAATTTATTATTTTTTTCAGAATTTGGCAAGCAAACCCTAACACTAAGATGAAAATTAAAGATGACCAGAATACAAAAAAAAAAAATCTTGAAAAAGAATAACATAGTAGGAAGACTGACTCTTCACTTTTAGAAACTCGTAGAAAGCTACTGTGACAAAAACTTTTGGTGTTAGCATAGCTGCAGGCATATAGACAAGATAGAATCAAATTGAGTGTCCAGATATTAACACTTACATTTTACAGCCAACTGATTTTTCAGCAAGGGTGCCAAAATAAATTAATGGAAAAAGTGTTTTTTCAACAAATGTCACTAATACAACTGGATATCCAATGTAAAAGAATGAATTTTGATACATTATTCACACATATAAAAATCAACTCAAAAAGGATGAAAGAACTACATTCAAAAGTTGAAAATATGAAACGTTTATTACAAAACTTTGGAACCATCTTTCATAATCTTGGGTTAGGCAAAGATTTTACAGATATCTCTCCAGACTGACAGAGGAATAATTCAAGAAATCAGAGTTCTTGAAAACATCTTTCTAAAATCTATTTCAAAGATTATCAAACCAAAATTGTAATACCATACATTCAGTTGAAAAAAATGCTTGCAGATCATGTATTTGTTAAAGAATAATTATCTACAATATATGGCTCTCTGTTACAAATTGATAATAAAAATATAAATAACCTACACTGAAACTGTCAAAGTGTCTATATAAACATTTCTCCAGAGAATACATACAGATGCACAAAAATCACATGAAAACATGCACAATAATTTGTTGTTAGGGAAATGAAAATAGAAGCCATGATGATGTGTCACTTCACATCTACTAGAATGACAGTGAGCAAAAAGAAAAGAACAAGTACTGCTGAAGATATGAAAAATAGAAGCCATATCACACTGTTTATGGGGTTGTGATACAGTGAAGATACTGTGCAAAAAAAGGTTAGCAGTTTCTGAGTAAATGCAATACAGAATAAGTGTATGACCCAAGAATTCCACTGCTACATATATACTTCAAGAATTGAAACCATGTTTAAATAGAATCCGTACAAGAACTTTTTTTTTTCTTTTTGTTTGGTTTTTGAGACAGGGTCTCACTATGTAGGTGAGACTGACCTGGAACTCACTATGTAGCCCAGGCTAGTCTGGAACTCACAGAGATCCTTCTGCTTCAGCCTCCCGAGTGCTGGGATTACAGGAGTGCTCCACCACGTCCGGCCTATACAAGAACTTTTAAAGTGGCATTAGTTACAGTATCCCATAAAAAGTAAATGATGCAAATGTCCATCAGCTAATGAATAGTCAACAAAATGTAGTGTACTCATATAACAGAAAATTTATTAATTGGTAGAAAGGGGACAAAAAGAAAGGAATTCTGTATTATGTGTGAACTTTGTAATAATTATGCTAAGCAAAGGAAATCAGACATAAGTCCACATAGTATATTATTCATTTATATGGAATTTCCAGACTAAGCAAATCCATAATGATACAAAGAAATTAATAATTAGTGATTGGTAAAGATTGGGGAGAATGTGTGAATTAGGAATGACAGTTAATGGGTAGAGTATATCTTCAGGTGACAGAGTATTATAAAATTGATTATGGTAATGGTTGCATTACTTTGAGTACACTAAAAATAATTAAATTTTAATTTGGGTAAAGTGAATGGTGTGAAAATTATATCTCAAAAAAGTGCTTTATGTCTTAAACATTTAAGTTGTTTGGGAATTTTTAAAAATTTTATAATCAGTGCTTTGGTGAACATAGCTATAATTAAAGCATTGCATACACCATTGTGATATAACTACGTTAAGTTCCTTGGAGAAAGTTAGAACAAACAGTGGATAGCTCATTTATAAAGGTTACATGTGGTATGGCGTTTCAAGCCCTCCTGCCCCCAAACAGGTATTTCTAATTCTACTTTTGTTTTCAGCCTCTTCACCATCTCCTTCAACTGTTTTATATTTAATATATCTGGTCAGTTAAAAAATTATCAGTTATATTTGGATGTAAATTTAATTTCTTAGAGACATGTGCATATTTTCTTACTCTTTTAAAATTTTCTGAAAAACACAGGGCAGCAATGATTAAAAGGAAATAGGTGCCCATTTTATATCTATATAGATATATAAAATATATAATACATATACATCCCTTATTATACTCAACATAAGAAGACATTATTTTGCTTAGATCAGTTTTATATATACATATATACACTTGCATACAAAGATGCTCCCTGACTTAATATGATTACATCTCTATACAACCCATCATAACTTAAAATATCACATATAAAATGCATTTACTACCTGCAATATACTGAGCATCCGTGTTTAGCAATGCGATATACCATAGAGTTATCTGTGAGTGTGATTGTGCTTGTGACTGTGGTTGTAATTGCGTAGCCGATGAACAGCTTCATTGCTGCTGCCCAGCAGTACACACAACTGCCATATCACTGATCACCTGCCCAACCACAGGTCAAACTTCAAGTTACAGTTTTTACTGAATGCATATCATCTGTTATCATACTAAAGTCTAGTAATTGAAGCATCATAAGTCATTCTCTCTTTTCAGTATATATTACCGAATCAGTGATGACTTTTCAGAGCTCCTGTAGTGCATTACTCCAGCACTTTAACTTAACACATTTCCCTTTCAATATGCTGTTCCTGTTAGGTATCACTCTCAGTTCAAAATGAGAAACTTGATGTTCAAAGATCTTACATACCTCACTTAAGGTCACATGATTTGGAACTGGTTGAGCAAGGGTACACATTCAGGTATGTTTTGTTTTAAAGCATGTGCTTTTGCTAATCTTCATTTGACTTTTAATTAAACAAGTATCTTTGAGAATCTATCATGTGTGTGATGTTACCCTAGGAGAGGCATACAGTGATGTAACAAATTGATATGATCCCTTCTCTCACATAATTTAAAGCCTAATAGTAATGGATAGCAATAATTTCAGAAGTATAAAAATGAATGGAAATGAAGAGCATCATGTTATGTAAAATAAGCCAGACTTCTTGGAGTGTGAAATACCGCATGTTTTTTTAAAACAAAACAGCAGAGAGAGAGAGAGACAGAGAGAGAGAGAGAGAGAGAGAGATAGAGAGAGAGAGAGAGAGAGAGAGAGAGAAGGAGGAGGAGGAGGAGGAGGAAGAAGATTATTAAAAAGAAGGAAAGGGATCAATCAGTGTGCAATGGATTGGGAATGAGCAAAGTTATGTTATCAGCAGGTCCAAATATGAAAGCCACAAATATGCAAAGTAAAATCCGCTAAGCAATATAACTAATAAGCACTAATAAACACATTTTATTGCACGAAGGAAATAAAACAAGGTAATGATACGATGACATTGGAGGAGCATTATATAAATAGCTAAATTGATGCCTCTGAGGAGGTTTAATATGAGATCTGACACATGAAAGAGAATTAGTCACCTGGAGAACAGGCAGAAGGATACTCCAGGAAGAATTAGCTGCATGTGCAAAGATTTTGACTTGGGAAGAAGAAGCTTAATCCAGGAAGAGGACTCAGATGAGGCAAACATTCACAATTCAATTGGGTAATTCAAAGTTTTGAACTCTCCTTTGTTTTGAGGAGCCCTTTCTTTACAAGTCTTTACATTTCTTCCTTCAAGAAGTGGCATATTAACTATTTTTTTCCAGCTCTCCTTGCAAATAGGGTGCAGGAATGCAAAGACTCTACCAATCACATTCAACCATTTGAAGTTTTGACTCAAAAGGTAGAGACACAACAAAGAGTATTAGGATACATTTTTTTATTTGGACATTCATAATATCTTTCAAATATTTTTTGACCCTAGAGTGAAGTAAGACAAGTGTAATTCTCCACAGCTGTAGTGCTTTTCTCATGAGATTAACTCAGAAGATAATTTTATCTGTTGTTTCTGGAACCATGGCCTAGAGAGTGGTTCTGTAACCCTCCCAAAAATTATTTTGTAAACTTCATTTTAATTATCTTCTTTCATCAATTTAGGGGCACTGAACCATAGGGAAAAAAGGACCACACTGTAGAAGATTATGGTATGTAAAATAAAGGCTACAGCATGATATCTGTGTTGTATTCCCCAGAACTGACGAATATGTTGATCGTACACTGTAAAAGAAACTTTGAAGGCATGATTAAGAATCTTGACATGTGGAGTTTACCTTGGATCATTTGGATGGATGCAGTGTAATCACAGTGGCTCTTACAAGACGATGGCAAATGCGTGAGAGTCCTAGATAGAGATGTGTCTGGAAACAAAAGGCAGATGAGTATTTGGTCAGAAGCCTAGGAATGCAGGTGGCCCTTGGAAGGTGCAAAAGGTAAAGATTGAGTGCTCTCCTAGAGCACCCAGAAGGAAAAGAACCCTGCCAACCTATTTTAGAACTTGGACACCCAATCCTGTAAAATAACACATTTGTTTTGTTTTATGTCTCCTAGTTTGTGGTAATTTCTACAACAGCAACAGAGAAGTAAAGCAGGAAAAGAATCAAAAACAGAAACAAACACGTCATGTATTTTTATGTCACAATAAAGAGTTTGAATTTTAAACATAATAGGAAATCATTGGAGGATTTTATACAGGAAAATTATATTTCATGATGTAGAATTACAAAACAACAGCTTTGCTCTTTACACAGAGAAATTCACTACAGACAAGAAAGTCCATTGTACATGAGGATATGCCAGGCAGGAGATTATCACCGAAATCTGCATAACAGTTCGTGGTAACTCAGACTTTTATGCTGGTATGGATGTGGATGTGTTGAGTTGAGAGGAAGTAAATAAATACATAAAGAGTTGTGCCGGGGATTTAGCTTAGTGGTCTCACCTCCTACCTCACAAGCGCAAGGTCCGGAGTTCAATCCTCAAAACCAAAAAACAACAACAATGAATACATAAAGAGTGAAGGGTAGATTGGATGATGGAAGACCCTCGGGGAAAGACAGATTACAGCTCAAATACTGACAGAAGGATCATGTTTGTTTGGTAAGCACAGCTCTTCTATTTTAACAGAAGAGAACTAGGACAGAATGCATATGCATATGTGTTTATTATTACTGAGAATATCTCACTTGATAGTAGACTATGCTCTCAATTGGAAGATGTCATTTTCTCAAATTAAAGACAATTAACATAATATATCTCTTCTCCTGGTAAATGCATATATAAAATATATTTATACTAGGTAATGCCCATCTTGGGTTTAATTTCTCACTGAATATAATGAGTTTACTGTAATTGAAATTGAGATGATATTATAGAAACAAATGATACTTACACTAGGATGAATGATTAAATTGGATGTTCCAATGAAAAAGGAAAACAAAAACAAAAACAAAAGAATCAAATCAATTTACTTTTGCTTAGTCTACACCATTACTAACATAAGATATAAACTGAGAAAAATGTAGTCTTAGTAAACAATTGTTATCCCAGACATATGCAAAGTAATTTGATTATTTGTTAGAGCAACATCAGAAGGATGTTAACAAATAACCAGTATACTACATTCAGAAAGGACAAACAGCATGCTGAAATAACTAGAAACCATTTCATGAAAAACAGTTGAAAGAGGAGATGATTAACAAACATGACTTTTTATATATTTAAAAGAGTATTATGTGAAATTACTCAATAATGACCCACCTTTTAAATGAAGATAATAATAATAATACTGACTAATGCATACAGTTCATTTCAGGATTAAATCCGTGTATTTATATATATGTATTACATTTCTGTTACTAACATATTCTGATTTTGCAGGAGAGCTAAACCCGGATGGACAGTTACAACAAACCAAATTTCAGCAAAATAAGGATGAATATTTTTGAATATCAATGATATATCTAAATATAGGTTATACTCCCCAAATAGTGAGATTGCATACAGTAAAAGAAGCCAAGCAGAGGGTCAATCAGGATAATTCAGGGGATAGGATGTTCACAATTTGAGTGAGAAGTTAGGCAAAGGTGATACTTGTAACTGAACATATCACTCAAAGAATGTAAAATAAATTATCTATTCTGTATTTTCATGAGAGTCATAAACAGGAGAGAAACACAATTTTTGTGCAATTGTGACAAACATTAGTTCTAGTTGTCACATAAATTGTTTTTTTTTTTTCTGGTCACATAGTAGAATTGCAATTCCTACCCACTTTTGATTGTGTCAGCTGCTTATCTCGTTCTGTATGGTGAGTGTGAATAGAAGTGACTATGTAGGTTCGTTATTGTATAATTCAATTAATAATGTAAAATCTTAGCTCTCTTTTCCCCTCTGGCATAATGACTAGCAAGACTTCAAGACGATGGCGATTCTGACAACCTGGGGGAACAAGTAGCTACAATAGAAAAGCCTGCCTAATGAACAGTGACAGATCTGTCACCTGAGTTAGTAATAAACTTCTTAAGTCACAGAGATTTGAGGATTATCTGTTACTGCAGCATAACCTGGCCTACCCTGAATAATATTTCATTCTAAACATATTTAAGGGCATGTACAAGCTATGGTTTAACATATAGAAGATGCATTGGTACATCCTGAAGAGAATTGAAATAGTTAATATTAATATATATCCAGTACAAATAACATTTTTCAATATAATACTTCTAACTCTGTATAACACGCTTTCTACTACTCCTAGCTCAAGCCCTAGACGAATGTGGAAATACAAAATAACTTGAGTTGCTCCCAGCGTTCATGAGTCAGCTAGTGTGAGAAGGTGACATAGAACCATTTGTGAGGAATCAGACTAGATATACCAGCACACACACACATAAACACATACACACATACACACACACACACACACACAGAACTATTAATCCTCTTAGTGCCCCCCCTTTTCCTGACTAACTGGGCCACATGACTTTCTTTAGAATCTTGCCACATCATTTCAATTCATTAACTTTTCCAGACTTTCTTCCACTTTTACCATGCACAGTGCACCGTATCTCACTGTTCTGTGCTATATTACTTCCTGGACTTTAACAGAAACAAATAAAGGATAATTGTGAGATAAGACATTATAGTAAGCTGAGTAGATCTAATAAACACTGTACTGCAACAATGGGGGGGCTTGTACATGAAACATTTTTAAAACAAACATTTGCATATCAAGAGCCAAGAAATGGAAACAACTTGTCATTAACTGATGAATGGATAAAAATACATAGTACATAATATATACATAGAATGGAAAAGTTTTCAGTCATAAAAATAATGAAATCCTATCATTTGTAATAACACGGATGATGAACACAGAGGACCTTATGCTAGGTGAAATAAGCCAAGCACAGAAAGACAAGTATCACGAGATGCCACGTGCAAGTGCAATCTAAAATACTTGATCCCATGGAAGTTAAGAGTAAAATGGTGAATACTAGAGCGTGGGTAAAGTTGCAGTGAAGAAGGGATGGGAAAATATTAATAAAAAATTATTGAAGTATAGTTATACAGGAGAAATACGTTCTGAGGTGCTATTTATTGAACAATAGGATGACTCTAGCTTGCAGGAATATACTGTGCATTTAAAAAATTTAGAAGAAAGGAATTTGAAAGATTTCATCTTGAAGAAATGATAAACTTTTGCAGAGATAAATATATTTGACCCAATTTACATATCATGAAATACATGCATGTATTGAAATATCACACAATACATACATTTTTATGTTTTTATATACCAGTAAAAACACATTTAAAAAGTTATCTTGGCATGTGTGCAGAGGGTAGGCAACTAAATTACACTAAATATACTTTGTTATCATAACAATGATCTTTTTTATAACATACAATATCAGGTAGCATTTTTATGTGTACATATTAGATTAGAAATAAAACTTCTTTCATAACTATCTTCAGGGACGATACAGAGGGAGGCAAAGCCATTAAACATACCGAAGCCTAGAGATAGAATTTCTAAAATTTTCCTTGTTGCAGTCCAATCAAATTAGAGGGAAATCACACTAATTCTATCAAACATTGTCATCATCAGTTAGTGCTCCCCATTTCCTTTAGCTTTCAATTTTCTGGATAAAAATTGTGTCCAATATTGGATCTTTCCCTTGTCTACAGAAAGCATTTTGGTGGTGCCCCCATCTAATCCCAGTTCTGCCAATAACTTGCTGCATTACTTGGACAATTTCACATTTTTCTTATTGCATCTTGATTTCTAGATGTATAAAAAAGATGAGGAGGAGGTGGTATTTTCAGCCTCTTATTAGAAATCTGATTTAATTGTCTTTTTCCCCAGGAGTTAGAATGGTGGTGTTCTCTTTAAGAAGAAAATTTTTATGGGAAGCAATGGTTCTTTTATGAAATAAAGGTACTGAAAATAAAATCAAAGAAGTGGTTAAAAACTAACTATCCTTGGGGATCTGTAGATGAGGCCTGATGACAGGCTCATGGGAAAATTAGGTGCTGCAGGATTATATTTACTTCTCAAGAAACAGCGGGAACCAGTAGGCATATACCGAATGCCAGCTAACAACTGTTATTAATGAGGCTTTAGCTGTAAGTTTTCATATTTCTTTATAAAGGAAAGGTTAAGGCTTAATAAGATACCATGCCTATGGAATTACCTAGTAGAAGGTATCAGTCTGATATTATCAAAGTGCTTTGAAATATCTTGCAATATTTGATACTTGGAGAGTAGGAGCCACCTCCAAAGTTTTAAGCTGTTCTATTCCAGTGCCTTTGATCCTACATTATCTACATGGAGAAACTTCACTATGATATGTTGAGCCAGTTTAGTGTCAGATTTTTCAAAGCAAGTGGTCTTTGTTTAAATTAATGTTGTTCACATATTTTTGAAGAGTATTAACTATGAGCTATATTAATTATTAGCTGTTGAAATTTTTTGCAAAGCTCTTATTGAATTGTAGTTGATACCACACATGCACACACACACACACACACACACACACACACACACACCTCACCTAACATCATTGCCATAACAAGTAAAGCTCTATATTTTGATATTCTGATCCATATCACTTCATCTCACCTAGAAGCTAGAAATTCTTTGCATCTTTTTAGCAAAGGAAAGGGGAATCTAACGTGAATAGTGAAGAAAGGAAGGAGAAGGCGAGTACCAGTCACGGCCCCAAATCAAATGCAGTGGCAGTGTTTGCTGTCTGTTCACAGATCCTTGTTTGTTCTTGACTCTCAGGGAGACAGAACCGTAACAATTGATGATGATCCCAAAGCCTGCTCAGAAAAGTGGATGGGTTTGGTGCAAGGCATACATGGGGATTGTGAAAATGTGTCACTTGGAGTTTTTTGTCACAGTAAGCATGGTGGACAGAAGGCCCCAGCCATTTTCCTTCTGAATCTGTCAGGGTGCACATGCCAAAATCTTGCTGCCCATAGTCTTCGGCCAGCCTGTGACTGAACGTTGTGGAGGTGCTAAGGCAGGTCTGTTGTGACAGGACACGAGACTTGCACAGCAAGACTCTGTCTTGAGGTCTCTAATCCAAGCCCCATTCTACTCAACCCTCTCTTTTACCCTCTTTGTCTCCATAGGTATCACATGTGAAAACAGTTTGAAGGTTCTCATCATTTACTTTCTTGCTAAATAAATCCATTGCATATTCAACCTTGTCTCTGTGTCTGCAGACCCAAACTAACGCAGAAGGAAAGGTTAGGAAGTACAGAACAACAAACACCTCCAAATCAGCTTTGAAACAATGGGACTATAAATAAGAGAACAAAGGCCCTATTTTCTCACATTTTGGAGGGATAATTTGGAAATACATATAGCCGTTGTAGTCCATACACATGTAAGTTTCCCCGCGAAACTTGCAGGGGATCTGCCAAGGTCAAAAACATATTTTTTTACTCTCTTAGTGTTGGCTGATGGTAGAAAACCAATATTAAATAAAATTGCTGATGTTTTAGTACAAATCAAGGAAGTGATATCAAACTGCAAGATGGAGTTCTTTTCTTTCGTGCCTTACACTCTGAATTAATAAATATTGTTTCACTTAAGAATTTACTTACAGGGCCGGGGATTTAGCTCAGTGGTTCTGGTGACTGGCAAGTGCAAGGACCTGAGTTCAATCCCAAGTACCAAAAAAAAAAAAAAAAAAATTTACTTTACGAAGTAAACATTATTTATTTAGTTAACTCGATATCCCTGAACTCATGTCTTTTAAATATGCTTGTAACAAAAAGGGAAGTATGGCGAATACATACTGAAGTAATATTGTTATCTTCAGAAAAAGCATTTGGATGACTCTTTGAATTACAAACTGCACTTCACACTATACTCCTTGCAGCACTGTTTTTTTGTCTGACTGAACAATGGAGAGAAAATTATGGTTAAACATAGTGATTATTTTGTTGGAATTTCCTTTAAAAAGTACATGAAATGAACTTGGTATTTTGAGAAAATTGTGATGATAGTTGTTACTGCAAACAATAAAATTTGACATTTCAAGCAAAACTTAGGCATTTTGAAAATTCACGTTCACCACAATAAGTTTTAGAGGTTACCAATACTTGTGGCCGTTTCTCATGAATAGGTGATATTAATTAACAGTAGTGAAGCGGTGTATTTTGCTATGAATGTGCACAACAGGAAACAATCTATGGCTCTTACAACGTGTTCTAATTTTCAGATTAGAATTACCTTTAAGATGTCTCTGCTTGTTAAAGTTTGTTATTGTATTAAATAGTACCCAAAATTATTTGAAAAAGTAATTACAATACCCTCTCCTTTCTTCCAATGAGATATTTGTAAGAGGCTAAATTTTCTTCATATGTGTCAGCCAAAAGAGCATGTTATTACAGATGAAATGCAAAAGCAGATATAAAAATATAAGTCTATTCTATTAAGTATTAAAGATGTTTGAAAAAAATGTAAATCAATGACATTTTCTTTCTTTTGGTACCAGGGATCAAACTCAGGACCTTGCGCTTGCGAGACAGGCAGCAGCACCACTGAGCTAAATCCCCAGCCCATAACATCTTCTTTCTTAATTGTATTTCACGTTGAAAATATATTGATTCATAAAGAATTATTTAAGTTCGCATGTCATGGGTTTAGTAATCTTATATTAAAAGAGAATTAATAAATAACTATTTTTTATTTTTAGTTGATTTTCTTATGTGGTAAATAGCAATTAATATAATCTTAAAAGCTCATTGGAGGTCCATAAAATTTTTTAACAATACAAGAGTCTTGAGACCAAGATGTTTGAAAAATGCTGCCCTACAAAGTTGCTTTTAATTACCGCATGGTATTATGAAATGAGTGTACCATTATTATGTAACCATTATCCCTTTGAAGAAATTTAGGTTATCTTTGTCACAGTCTAAAATGCCATTCTTGTCTTTCTTGATATTTCTTGAGTCAATCATTGCCTTGTTTTGCTTGTACCCTACCCTTTATGCCCCATCTAGGAATCGCCCCTTCTATACACTCTCCATTTAGTGTTTTCTCAATTCCCGTGCCACCTTAGTAGAATGAAGTCATACAAACTAAACCCTTTTTTCATTCGCTTTCTCATTGTCCCTGTGCCATGTTGTACTCTTGCTTATAAGAATAACCTTCTAAGTTAGATTCATATCTCAGACTTATTTCGGTGGCAATCCAAATGAGGATAGTACCTGACACTCAGCAGGTACTCGCTGAAGCATAGATTATGATGGGCATTATTAATTGTGAGGGTTATGATGAAGAGTATATTGTGAAACATTTTTAAGAAATGTTTATTTTACTTTAGTTTTGATTAATATATATTGGGCAGGGGATTTAGCTCAGTGGTTCTGCCGCCTGCCTCGTAAGTGCAAGTTCCTGAGTTCGATCCCGGGTACCAAAAAAAAAAAAAAAAGATTAATGTATATTAACTACATGTATTAATGAGGTTCAGTCTGACATTGCAGTGCATGCACACAACAAGCACTTACCAAATACAGCCTCCTGTTATCGACTCTGTCCTCAACCTTTCCAATCATGAACATCTTCTTTATGGCTGAATAGTATTCCACGGTGTATATACCAAAAGGCCAACAAGTCTGAAAATACGTATGAATGACAAGTGAATAGGTGAAAATTAAATGAGTGCTAATGGGAGAGCCTGTCTGCAAAATAAATTTAACAGAGCTCCACCCCTGCTGTGGGACGCGAGTCTCAGGCACGAGAAATTCCGGCAACCTGGGCCGATTCCCTCTGCAGGTACTGAGTGAAGCCTGGGCTTGGTTTGGAGGCTGAGATCCGGGAGCATAGTAGTAAGAGGAGGTACATTTGTTGTCAAGATGAGGACTTACGGGGCATTAACTCCAAAACTGTGTATCCCTTTAAGGACTCGCGCCTGTGTGATTATCCCTGGAGACCCCAGCAAGGAAAACCGGAAGTTTCTGCTCCACTTCCGCCGAGAAGCCCAGCTCGGGGTCTGAACCTCGTGCGTCTGGCAGCGTCCTGAGGACTCAAGGTGATTTCCAAGGATCCGTCTGGATTCCAGGTTAGGTGGCTGAATATTGACCCGGGAGGCCCTTCCTCTGCCTGGCGTCACCTTCTTGCCTGCGGGGAGGTGGGGAGTGGCTTTGCCTGGAAGAAGCCGCTTTGTTGTTAGGAAGCGGCCGCGGCTTCCGCCATGCCCGCGGCCTCCGCCATGCCCGCGGCCTGGCCCTGACTGTAAAGCCTTGCTGAGGTGTCCCCGTGATAAGGAGCCGCCCTCTAACCCAGTGCAGGTCCGCACTGAGGCGAACCCTAGCACCGGGACCTCGGAGGCCTCCCACAGACTGGAACAATATGGAGGCGCCCACTTCTCCCCCCATGGCGCATGGCGACTCCAGCCCCGCCTCAGGAGGAGGAGGACCTTGGCCTAGTAAAGTAATACTGTTTCGCCTGAGGTGCTCAGGCAGTAACAGGAGTACTGGCCCTGACACAGTGGTGTTCAGGAAGAAGCCAAGCACTTAGGCGCCCCAGCCTTATGGTGCATTCCCCACATCTTGGGTCGAGGAGGCTTTTGCAGCCCCAGAAAGCTCAGGGACAGGTTTCGGTTGAACGTCTACCCTCACTCCTTTTGTTTTCTTTCTTTTTCCTACCTGCTTCTTCCCCGTTCTTCTCTCCTCCTC
>NW_022900951.1:119345677-119551655 GCF_012274545.1 Fukomys damarensis | reverse complement strand
CCCCCTCCTCTTCTGTCATCCTGAAAGTGAATCCAGGGCTTTCTCAGTGATACACATCTCCAGCTTGTCTTTTTTTTTTTTTTGAGACAGTGTTCATTAAGTTGCCCAGGTTGAGCTGCTTCACCCTCATTTCTTTTTTTTTGCTTTCCAATTCTAAGGAAGGGCCAGGGATTTAGCTGAGTGGTTCTACTGCCTGCCTTGCAAGGTCCCAAGTTCTATTCTCAGTACCAAAACAAACAAACCAATTCTAAGGAAGACAAGACCTTTAGTCTGAGCATGTAACTACCAATGAACAAAAGTGAGTGTGGTGCAAAGCTAGACACAACTCCACTGAATTCTCAGAACTGTCTTTCTTCTGTCAGAGTAATGCACCAAAGCTCCTCTTCACATTTTTCTATTTCTAGCAACTTAGAGCTGTCAGTTTCAGAATACCAGGAGGGAGTGGCCCAGGCAGTGCCAAGAGTTGCTGTGATAAACTGGAAAACTGACATACCTCAGACACCAGAAGATGGGTTTCACTGCCACTGCCTGCTGTCAGCCTAGTAAGATGTAAGCAGGACTGACTGGCTGCAGCCTAAGACTTGACCCTCTGTGGGCTCTTAGGGGACACAGTGACCAAGAAAATGGGGCCTCGGTTGTGGTCAAGATGGCCTGTCCCTGCTGAAGGTGCTCATAGGATCTCCTTTTTTCCACTCTAGGTCAACGAGTCACCTGTTGTCCCACTCAGAGTTCTGCCTGCTGTCCCTCACGATAGCCATCATGCCCCGGGGAGAGAAGAGTAAACTCCGTGCTCGAGAGAAACGGCGCCAGGCTCGAGATCAGACCCGAAGTCTGCAGGATGCTCAGGCCCCTGCAGCACAAGAAGGAAAGTCCCTTTCCTGCCCCTCTCCTGTTTCTGGAGACCCTGCTGGCGTTCCTCAAAAGTCTCCAGAAACACCACCCACCAGCACTGCTGCTGCTCCTGCTGTTTCACGCAAAAGATCAGGCAAAGGTGCCAAGAGCAGGAGGCCAGAAAGGGATACTTCCTCTAAGGCCCCACCCTCCACTGAGAGCTCACAGAGGGAGATTGTAGTGAGGAAGGCAGAAGCATTGGTGCAGTACCTGATGTCCAAATATAAAACGAAGGATCCCATTTTGAAGAGGGAAATGCTAAAGATTGTCCACAAGAGGTTCCGAGAGCAGTTCCCTGAAATCCTCAAGGTGGCCTCTAGGCACATGGAGCTGTTCTTTGGCTTGGAATTGAAGGAACTCAAGCCAGGCGGTAGTTCCTACACCCTGGCCAGTGTATTAGAGCTCAGCTGTGATAACATGAGCAGTGTCTTTCCCAAAACTGGGCTTCTCCTAGCTACCCTAGGCATCCTCTTCTTGCACGGCTACAGTGCTACTGAGGAAGATGTCTGGGAATTCCTGAGCACCTTAGGGGCCGCTGATAAGAGCAAGCGCTTCATCTTTGGAGATGTCAAGAAGCTCCTTACTGAAGATTTTGTCCAGGAAAAATACCTGGAGTACTGCCAGGTTCCTGGCAGTGATCCTCCACGCTATCAGTTCCAGTGGGGTTCCAGAGCGCATGTCGAAACCAGCAAGCTGAAAATCCTACAGTTTTTGGCCAAGATTATTTCTTCAAATATCAGTGACTTTGTACCCTATTATGAAAAGGCTTTGAGAGATGAGAAAGAGAAAACCCAAGCCAAAGTTGATGCCGATCCTGGAGGTACTGCTTAAGCCAGTCCAAGCCCAAGGGCTAAGCTAGTCTCTATACCCTTGTGGTATATGTGGCTGATTCTTCACTTTGTCATTTAAAATGCCTGTTAAGCCTTGTTTTTGTTGTGTTGTTATGCGTGACTATAATGTTTGAACAGTTTTCTTCCTGTATCACTCAAGAGCGCTTTTTTCAACATAATGTTTATTTAGATTCACAGTGTAATTCGATGAATGTTGTGGATCAAACATTCATTGCCATTTACCAGGTTTAGTGATAAGGTATTGGTTCATTTTGCAACACAAATTGTAATTCCTGAGATTATATTGATGATCCACACTAAGATGACATGCCACCAGGGCAGGAATATCTTTGGAAATAAGAAATTTCCACAGTAAAATATTTGGGCTCAGCTGTGTGCTAGTTAACTATCAACTTGTATAGGAAAGAATCACCCAGCTGATTGGATTAGCATAATTCTAGGTGGGAGTGAATGGTTTTACAGAAGACAGAATACCTACCCTGGTGTGAGTGATACCAACCAGTAGGCTTTTGTAGCCTGAATGGAATAAAACGGGAGATGAAGAAGGAAGGCCTGATTCTGTTTCAAGAGGCTTCAGTTAACTTCTTCAACTTAGAAGAACTTCATCTGCCTTCCAGCACAGACCCTTCAGTCTTCCATAGCAGACCATTCAGCCTCCTGACACATACTCACACAGGACTCTACAGTGACCTCCAGGCTTTCAAACTTTGACTTGGTCCTCCAGCATGCAGACAGTTGTTATGCATTGCTCCACACCTGACTCTGCAGGTAGCCTTCGTAAGCGTACCTTGTAAATCCTGATAAGTTTATCTATCTTATATTAATCTGTTTCTCTAGGGTGCACTGACTGGTACAAGCTGATAGGGGGAAAAAAGTAAAAGTTACTTAGTTCTTAGTTTGCTTTACTTGATTCAGTTTTTCCTTTTGGACACTTAAATGATCTATGCTTACATTTGCTTATGTTGTTCAAGAATGTATAAGAACTTAGATCATCCAAAATTTAATTGAGTATCTGCCTTCAGGATATTTTCAAGTTTTGTACTGGAGCGCATAAGACAAATGAGAGGGTGCTCCTGCCCATGCAGTGATAGTCTCTGGGAGAAGTATCACTATGGAAATGGGTGAGATTCCCTCTTATTTCATAGAGAAGTAAGAAACCATGGAAAGTAGAAATGGAAAGAAAACATGACTTAATTTTCTTTGCTAAGCAGCATTTTTGCCTCTTTTCTGATTTTATGTAGTTATTGTCCTTCAGTGCTACATGTACTGTGATACTACCTCGTTTAAAAATTTGACAAAAATATTTGAGGTACATGCATGGTAATCTTTCAGGCAAAAATCATTCTAGTAAAAATGCCAGCCTGTAATGTCTTCTTAAAAGACAAACACCCCCACAGGACTTCACTTACACATACCTTCCTCCACTACTATAACCATAGCCTATTAAATCTCTAGTATTCACTATTCTACCATTGGTTCAATTTTGTTTTTGTTACTTTCTACATTGTGAAAGAGAACAAGTGGCATTTGTGTGCCAGGCTTATTTCACTTTACCTAATGTCTTCCAGGTTCAACTGTGTTGTCACTAATGACAATATAGCCTCTTCTTTATGGCTGAATAATATTCCAGCATGCATATATACCACATGTTTTTTTATCTACTCCTCAGTTGAAAGGCACTTAGGTTGATTCTCTCTTAAATACAGGGAAGTTATTTTTAAATGCTCTCCCGTAGCATGACTAAATCCTGTAACTTGTGAACAGCACTTAATTGCTCAAGTGAGTCACTCTAAGGCACTTCTGTGTGATATAATATTTGTGCGATTAATCTTCTGTTCTTACCCCTACTAATCAGGTGGATTGTGACCTTTGGACCAAGAATAAGTTTCACCTTTTCTATTGTTGAGATACCATTGTTTGTCCTTCAGAAAGCTAGTTGGACTACCTAAGGATAGTGAGTGGAACTTCTGTGAGTTATAAAGATTCATTATAGAAATTTTTTTGTACCTGTTTGTTCATTAATGTAGGTTTTATTCAAACTTTTATAACTAGTTCCATTTTAACACAATAAAAATTTAAAGATTCTGGTTGAAAGAGTGTTGCCTTTGACTATGGAAAATTATATTTACCAAAAGAAAGTCAGAATTACTGACTAGCCAAATTGTCATATTTCAATTAGCATCATTGTATCTTCAAATCAAAAGATGAAGTAGGATAAAATATAAAAGCATCTTTTCTGATGACTACAAGAGTCAAAGAGCAGTCAGAATTAATGTACAGAGGAAAATAAGGTTAATTTAAAAGTTACAGAGCAAAATATCAATTTCTCATTTTTGCAATAGCACTGATACTAAATCTGAAAAAATATTTTGTTTCTTGTTTTCAAAGAATTTCTTGATATATACTTCATATACCATACAATTCATCAAGTTTATTGCACAATTCAGTAGTTTCGGTATGTTGAATTTTTTAATATGGTAAAATATGTAAGTGCACAATTTAGGTGGTGCATTGTTTATATGTACAAACTTGTATATCCGTTATCATTAACCCTTTGAAAAAAGGTGCATACACACAGGTTTTATTCCCAATATTTTCAGTATTTCATTCCACAATTTATTGCTTTCCTGGATTAGGAATAATTTTCATCTTTTCTCCTCTACATGGAACGTGTCATTTACCTCTGGCTACTTTCAGCACTTTATATTTGGTTTTTATAGTTAAATGTGGTTTACCTGGGATGTGGGTTCTTTTTACAATATTAATCCTATTTGGGGTTCTCTGAGCTTCCTAGATCTCTAGTTTGGTATTTGAAATGAATTTCAGAGAAATTCTCAGTATTTTTTTTTTTTTTTGGTTTTTTGAGACAGGGTCTCACTAGGTAGTTAAGACTGACCTGGAACTCACTATGTAGCCCAGGCTGGTCTCGAACTCATAGCGACCCTCCTGCCTCAGCCTCCCAAGTGCTGGGATTATAGGCGTGCACCACGACACCCGGCTAGTAATTATTTTTTAAAGTATTTTTTCTGTCTCTTTTTCTCTTCTTTTGATCTAGCTCATTGTGTATTATTTCTTTAGTTCTACAACTTCTGTGTGTGTTTGTTTAGACATTTGTTTACCTTTGTTGCTTAATTTTGTATGTTTCTATTGAGATAGCATTCGTTTTAGAGATTCTTTTCCTCAGCCATGTGAATCTGTAATAACCCAATCAAAGACATATTTCCTTTCTATTTGTGTTTTGGACCTCTAATATTTCTCTTTGGGTATTTCTTAAAATTTTCATGTCTCTGCTTATATTTTTATTCTTACAGACTACTTTATCATTAGACCACAGCATTTAAATAATATTTGTTTTACATATCAAGTCTGATAATTCTAAAACCATATATATGAGTCTAGGTACGGTGCTTGCACTATCTCTTCAAACTATGTTTTATGACTTTAGTATGTTTTTTAAGATTTTCTTATATCCAACCACGATATTCTAGGTCAAAGGAACTGCCATAATCAAACTTTTGAGTATGTGGTGGTGTGATGTGCGGAAGGGGAACTGTTCTTTGGTTCTACGATTAGATCTCATTCTTGTAGTGAGCTTATGCCTCTGGACTGTGAATCACATAGGATTGTATCCCAGTTGACTCCCTACACATTAGCTGGAATAGGGGTAGCCACAGTGCATTATAGTTGTGTATTTCCCTGTCCGTGTGAAAAGCTAGAGCTGACAGAAATTAGATATTTTTTCTTCCTCCAAATCATTTAGGTTCTGATAAAACCACTGAAGGTTAAGGTCTGGTTAGTATCTCTCTAAATCAGACATTGTTAAAAAAAGTATTCTGGGCATATTTCAAAATAGTGCCTTATTTCCTCTCCTTGCTTTCATCATGAAGAGACAATCCACTGTGAGAACCTAGTGGACCATCTATGGATAAAACTAAAAAATGTGTAAAATCCTACCTGAAGACTGAGCCCCTTACAATTTAGAAATTATGTGAGATTTTAACTCTTGAATTTTGCATCCAGAAAGTTTCAATTCTTTTTATACTTCTGTTGGCCTCTTCAATGTTGAGGGTACCAATTTGTTCTGGGATCCCACCCCTCTAACAGGACTGTTTCTTCAGCTTTTAATTTAAGACCAAGTGGCAACTTGCAAGTATCTCACTTAATGGGTCTCTTATTTTTCTATTTATTTTAAAAAAAGATAATTTTTGCTCTTGAGCAAAAATGTCATCAGATCTTATATAATAAAAATTTTTATACAAAACAGGATTCCAACAAATGAAATAATTTCTAAAAGTGCTTTCATTAAATATCTTAAATTCTGTCTCACAAATTTAAATCAAAATCAGTTGAATAGATATTTAGTAGCCAAAAAATTTAATCTGAAATTCTTTCTCTGCATTCTGTAACTAGGCTATCCTAGACAGTATCTTTCTTTGTTCTGACCACCAAGGTTATCTTCTGTAAAATGAAGTGACAGGATAAAATGATTTCTGAGATTTCTTTAAGTTCTTCCATCTCTAAAGCTATCTGAACAAATATTTGTTATTTGTGGAACAGTGCTAGAATTTGGGAAAAGATTGTGTTCTTGAGAAATAATTTTTTAGATGATAAACACAAGTTAAATGCTGCCTGTAAGACTCAGAGTTCAAGGAATAGTGAGGTTATTACCCAATTTTGTAATTATGGATAATCTCTGAAGGCTGTAATTTTGGGGGACATATCATTGACAGGCTCATAGTAGGCATGGAGTAATTGAATGACTTTTGGCTGAAATAGAATAGAAAAGACTAAGCCGTGTGTTGCAACCAGTGATAGTTGTAAAGGAACAGTTAGAGATGGACTTAGAAGGAGTTGGACCACAGTGGAAATAGAAGGTCAAGTTTAGAAACTTAAAAATTGTAGCCGTTGGATAAGGGGAAGTTAATACTAAGGGGAATAAAGTTTAGCACTGCTACACAAATTGCTATTCAGCAATTAACTCTGCAGAGGTAAAATTTGAAGTAGAATAAAAAGTAATTTCAAAAGATGAAGAAGGGCATTTCAACCCAAGGAAATGCTGTGTATAAATGCACAGAATGGTGAAAATGCACTAACTACCAGGGAAATGGAAAGCAGTCCATTATGGCAAGATAACAGAGAGCACCACACACATAGTGAAGTAAAAAAGTGGCAACAAAGAAGGATTCAACTTAGGGGGCCTCAGAACAGCATGCCACGGTATTTGGATGTTGTTTTGCACAAAGGAAGCTTTCAGGATTCTCAAAGAAAAGAGTGACATGATCTAAACTGCTCTTTAGGAAATTCAAAATTCTTACAAGTGAAAAGAAAAAAATAGCCAGGCATAGCAGCATGCACCTGTAGTCTCTGCCACTCAGGAGGTTGGAACAGGAGGATCACTTGAGCCCAGGAGTTCAAGACCAGCTTGGCAACACAGCAAGTCCCAGACTCTATATAAATAAGTAAATAAATAACCACAGCAACTCTAACTGCAGCTTCAAACACAGCAATAAAAAGTGAAGACTACATTCCAGTTGCCTGGGTGGGAAATGAGGGACTGGAGATAGGAAGATGACAGTGATAGCCAAGTAAAAACAAAGGCAGAAACATCAAGATTTAATGTGCAAACAAAGATGATACCAAAGAAAAACAATAGTCATGATAACAAAAGAACAATACAAGTTGTAGTAGACATTGCTTCTTATGTGATAATTGTATGCCAGAAACTGCTTGCATCATTACATATATTACTTCCTTTAATCTTTAAAGATCTTGACAGAGGTCATTCTCATTTATCCTCATGAGAAAATAAAAATGGGGAAGTTAAGAAATTGCTTATAGTTGCATAGTTACTACTAAAAAATTCTCAAATAACTTGATAGTTCTTGGTCATTCTTATTTCCTCAAAAGTTCAGTGATATGTATGTCATTTCCCACAAATACACATATATCACTTCTTTGTCTTTTTATTCTCAACATTTTGGGGGAAGGAATTATGTTTTTGTGTTTCAGTATTGACTAATATATTTTTCACTTCATAGTGCACACTAAACATGAACAGTAATTTTAACTTTTTATTCTGATTTTAGTAAAATGCACTTCACACAAAATTTACTGTTTACCAATTTTAAAATGTGTATACGTGTGTGTGTGTATGTATGTATGTATGTCAGTCGTGTTAATTATATTTACTGTCTTAGTTACTTTTCTCTCATCGGTGAGACAGAGTACCTGACACTCAAATTTAAAGGATAAAAGTTTATTTAGCTCACAGTTTGTAGAAGTTGTAGTCCATAACCATTTGGCTTCGAGGAAGGGTGTCATGGCAGACACACACCACAGAGGAGAAACAGTTCATAGTAGGTAGAAAGAACAAAGCAAGCAAAGGACCTTAGCAGCTTTTTTCTGATCCTTTTATACTCTATCTAGGCTAGTGGCATTAGGGCAGTTCCAAACCAATCAGTGAACTGATGTAATAATCACTCACCCTTAATCACAGCATCACACACCTCTGAAAAGCCCCACTTATGACCACCTGAGGCTTTGTGTCTGGATATCACAAAGCAGATACAAACCATAACATTCACATTGTTGTGCAGCCAATCTACGCAACTCTATCTTGCACATCTACAAATCCGTACCCATTCACCAATGCTGCATTGACTCTTTCCCTGGCCCTTCACAATTATCAATTTCTGTATATACAAAATCTTATAGTATTTTGTCTTTTTGTGAATGGCTCATATAACTTTCTCTTTTTTTCTTTTTTTCTTTTTTCCGTAATAGAAATTAAACCCAGGGCCTTGCCCTTGGTGGATAAATGCTGTGCCACTGAGCTACATCTACAACTACTTTTTCTCGTTCATTTTGAGACAACATCTTTCTAAATTGCCCAGCCTGGCCTCAAACTTGGAATCCTCAGCCTCCTGAATTGCTGGAATTACAGGTATGTGCCACCACACTTGAAATGGCATATTTAACCTATTATCTTCCCCCATTTCATTCATGTAGCACACAGTAAAATTTCCTTCATAAAGCTGAATACACTCCAATGTATGTATATGTCATACTTTTATCCCTTTGTCAGTGATGGAAACATGGGTTGTTTCCAGGTTTACACTATTGGGAGTGAGTGTGAGTGTCTAAATATCTCTTCAAGACCTTTGCTTTTGATTCTTTGGGACAGGTACTTGAAAGTGGAATTCCTGGGTAGTATGTCTATTTATGCTGTTTTGTATTTTTGAGAAATACTGCATAGTTTTCCATAATATCTGAACCATTTCATATTCACCTACTTTGCACAAGGTTTCAATTTTTCCACATCCTCACTAGTGCCTTTTTATGTACTTTTTCTCAATAATAGCTAAACTAACTGATGTCAGGTGTTAAACAATAATTTTGAGTAGAATTAAGGCTTAAAATTAAAGTGAAATATTTATGAACTAAATTGTCTTTATATTCTTTTTTAAAATTAGTTTTATTGGTATATTTAAGGTATGCAATATAATGACATTCATCATTGGAAATTTGAACCTTTACATAATCCATCTTGGTTCTTATTTTTTCTTATTTTCCCCTATTCCCGTGCCCTCCCTTCCACTCCTCCACCCCTTCCTATCTACATAGAGTTTGTTTCCAGTTTTTCATTTTCTCATATTAATTCCATTCCCTTCTTGTCCCCACCTCTCCCACTTTTTTTTTCCCTTTGCACCTTTTCTTCCTATTTCACATTACCTATTATACCTTTTAGCCCTTAATTATCTTTATTCTTTCCTTTAATATATTCCATTCTTTTTGGAGTTGATACAGATTCTATTTGCTCCGATGTATTTTAATTTGTGTTTTGCCTAGGTTATATGAAAGTACTGCTGAAATTTCACATGGAAAATAATTTGGGTTTCACAGCTTTTCACCTGTTTTTGATAAGCATCATACAAAGATAGTAGGATTCCCCAGCTGACTTCCTTCACAGTTAGCCCATGGCACATTCTCATAACATTGATGTTTAAGACTGGCCCTGTTTTATATATGTAGGTGGTTCCATATCATTAAGTTAGCAAAAATATAATAGAACGTAGTGGATAAAATTCACCTTATGACTTTGATAAGCCATTCAAATATTGTTTATTGTGAATACATTATAAAAGAAAAATGTGATAATATAGATGCCTTCTTTATTTGAAAATATCACTTAAAATTATACTGCATATCAAGTAAAATTTGAATAAGTATATATTTTAAGTTTCAAGCCCCAAATTACCTGCTAAACATATGAGAACCATGGCTAATCTACTTTCTTTAATTGAAATGTAAGTGAATATTTTAGTCAAAATACATTTGTGAAAGCAAATAATAGTCTCCTTCCTAAATATGTGTTCATCCAAAAATCCTCAATTTAAGATTTGTACTATAAGATGAAGAACTTGGTAATTCTTTTCTAATTGCTTTTAATCTCCTATAGACTGGGACCATTACTAATGTATAGTGGAAGATTTATCTTTAATTTCCATTTATAGCAAATAAAATTCTACCAAAACAAGTGCAATGGGCTGATGTGATAAAATATTTGAGATACTGAGAAAGGTTCAACAAATATTTTGTTCATATTGTAATATTCAGAATAAAAATATCATTGAATCTGGCTAATGGAAAAGGTAGGCAAAGATAGCTTGAAAACAGCAGGACATTATAAATTACATAACAATTTGGAATAAATTATCTGAAGACTTTAAAATGTGCATAATATTGTGAACTATTAACTTTTTCCTAGGGATTCTTCTTAATCGCACGTAGGCAAATATGTAATATTTCATAATGAATTTTTATATTTGTTAATGAAGCAAGAGTTGGTAAATTTTATGGAAGTACCTATTGATAAGAAAGGAACTTATTTTTCATCATAGTAAGCAGACACCTTTCAATAATGATATGCATTATTCTTTGTAGATTCAGGAAATGGGGTCAAAATTAGCATAGCCTAGGTAACACTCATAAATTCACCTTGCTCAGTTAGCACAACCAAGACAACATTCAACAGAGTGAAAAAGAAAAATTATAGAATTTTTAAAATATTTGCTCGTCCTGTATCTTTGAAAAGTTACTATCCAAAATATAAAAGGAATTTCTACAATTCAATATCTAGAAAATAAAGTCTCATTAAAAAGTGAGTGTTAAAAAAAGTGAGTGTAGGACTTATTCTAACATTTCTCTAAAGAAGACATATAAATATATGGTATATAAAAGTGTTCAACCACACTAATCATCAGAGAAATGTAAATCATAACCAAAATGAGATACTACCTTATCCCAGTAGGAATGATTATTATCAAAAATATCTTTTTAGAAACTGCTGATGAGGACATGGACAAGAGAAACATACACTGTTCGTGGGAATGTAAAGTTTAAAATCATTATAGAAAACAGTATAGAGATTCCCCTAAAATCTAACAATGGAACTACCTACCACATGATCCAGCAGTCCCACTCTTTAGGATATGTCACAGGAAAATAAAATCAACAGGTCAAAGAGATATCTGCATTCTCAGGTTCAGTGTAGCACTATTTTCAATACCCAATAAATGGGAACAACCTAATTGTCTATCAATGCTGAGTAGATAAAGGATATATATATATATATTCAGTTGAGCCATTCTAGAATTTATACATATTTCAAAATATCATGTGACACATGTAAAATGAAACCAAAAGCAGGTAGAAGTGAAACAAAAGAATTCAGGAATGTTAGATATTAATTAGTGCAATGCATCTCTGAAGCTACAGTTGTGAGATAGATATTGTAAAATGGAAGAGTGGCTCTTAAAAATTTTCAAAGGTACCATTGATTTCCCTATCCCATAACTATCTCTGTTAATTACTAGCCCTCTATCTCACTGGAAAAAGACTAAAGCTTACTGATGATGATGACTAAGATACCACACTTGAAAGGGAGAATGAACATCGATGACCCAGCTAGCCACTCCTTTTTGCTACCTCTGACTGCCAGTGTTATACCCTCCACTGAAGAGATTGGAGGAATCATCTCAGAATCTTGATTGACAACAGAACAGACCTAGAGATAAACATATTTATGAATTCCCCTGGAAAATACTTGCATCTTAACTTGATTATCTTATATAAAAACCACTCTTCATATGTGCACCCAGAAATTCCAGTGAACCCTTTTTGCTCTATTACTCTTAAATACTAGAATGCAGTTCATGTTGCGTCTGGTGCTAGAAAGATTCTAGCTAAAGAGAACGAAATCGGAAAGTTCAGGCAACAGAGCTGTTTAAAACTATCCATGAAGCGAGGATGAGTCCAGAATGCTGACATGAAGGACTCTGTGGATCTTCTCCCTCATAAACAACCACAGCTTGTGGAAGTTATTTAAAACAACTGTTGAAGGCTGTTGGAGTATACAGCAAATTAGTAAACATTTACTAAATGATAGCCAGTTTGTAACATGTTAGTCATAGTCCATTCCGCTTTTCTCATTGGAGTTTGTTTTTTGGGCAGAGGCCCCAATGAAAAAAATACAAGTTAAGAGAACTAGAATTGCCTCTCCTACTCAGCGTTCTGACAATAAAGTGAGCACGTCAGTCTGAGATGAGCAGACACCATCCCTGTCACTAGCACTGGACTAATGACACGGAGGTACTGCCAAGTGGAGAGGCAAGTTATGAGAACAAAGGTCTTTGAAGCTTTCTCAAAGGAAGTAACTTCGTTGAAAACAGAATATGGGAGAAATTTTGGTGGTAAACAACTTTTAAAAATAATAGTAACTGCATTGAGGCAGTAAAATAAACTATTGCACAGCTGGTTTACCAATTCTGGAAAGAGCCCTCCTCAAGTTAGATCAGGTTTCCAAAACCGGCTTCACAGAATACCACTGTAAAATGGCCTGTAATGGATTGGTTCATACTGTTGGGACAGGTGATGCTGCGAAATACTACTGAAAATAATAGATCAGTGGCAATTAAAGTTACTCACAACTCCATTGTGATACCAACAGTGGTGGACTGTTTATCATGAAGATTAAGGAAATAAATGGTGAAAAGAGCCCTGATAAAACCACTGTTGCCCCAGGGTAAATCATGCATAGCCCCTGCTGCATTTTGTAAGGGGCAACATCAGAGCCTTCACACTGAGAAGGAAAGAGGCTTCACTGAAATAGCCTAGCAAAGTCACAAAACAAGTAAATCAGCAAGAAACAACAAAAACAAGTTGGCAGGCTTGTGCATTAGTGTCAAGACTGGATGCAATATATTATTTATAATTTCCAAGTTTCAATAAAAAGTATGAGACATGCAATGAAATTTTTAAAAATGAGTGACAGAAACTTCTTATGCATAGATGGTATAGTCAACAGAAATTTTTGGCAGCCTTTATAAACATGTTCTCAGAATTAAAAGAAATTAATTAAATGAAGGAATGTAATAGACAATATTAATTATAAAAAGAGAACAAATTCTAATATGAAATTATTACAACTGAAATAAAAAATTTGCTAGCTGAGGTTCAATCATGCAGTTGAACTGCCAAAAGGAATAATGAATTTGAAAACTAGAACAATAGCTAATGTAACCCAGATAAATAGAAAAATATTGAAGAAAAATTAAGAGACACAGGAAAATCTGTGACACCATTAACTACATCAACATATATATATATGATGAGAGTATCAGGAAAAGGAAGAGAAAACAGAAAATAAATTCAAGGGAATAATAGGTGAAACACATACTTGAAGAAAATCCATTAATCAATGAAATTCAGTTAGCACCAATTGGGATAAATACAAACTTTAATAACCAGACATATTGTAGTCAAATTACTGAAAGGTAGATACTAAGAGCAAACCCAAAATTGAGAAACTAGAAAAGGGATTGATCCATAAGAAGGAATCATAATAAGATTTTTAGCTGACTTATCAGAAGCAATGTAGTCTAGAAGGTAGTGGGATAATGTATTCAAAGTGCTGAAAGAAAAATGACATTTCAAAATGGAATCTGATATTCAGGACAAACATTGCCAAAATTTAGACAGAAAATATTCCCAGATTCAAAAAACATAGTTTCTTGATATCAGATCCCATTTATAAATGAAATTCTTCAGGCTGAAAGCAAATAGGATTAAAAAATTAAAAAAGGACGTTGGGTAGAGGAAATTATGAATATATGTATATTATAAACATGTAGATAGATATATATGTTCCTCTTAACTGATTCATGACAACTGTAAAATATATATTTGCAAGTATATCGTTGAGCCTTGACATAGAAATACAATCTACTTGAAAATAACATCACAAAGCAGGTAGTAGATGCAAAGTTTTAGTACAATAAAGAATTGAGACCATATGTTAACTCAAAACTACAGTAATGAAGTGAATCAGAAATGTTTAATAAATTTAGTAGAATATACTTGTTAAGCATACACATTGTCTTGTTTTTCTTTTAGTCTTTGCATTACATAAAATTATATAAATAATAAGTAACAATGGATTTTGGATTTGTAATATAAAGTGAACGTATATATTAGTAGCACATAATGGAGAAAGGAGACCAGAGTTGCATGGAAATAATGTTTCCATACCTTAGGAGAATTAAGATAGGGTATGTTTGAAATAAATCATGACAATTTAAAATGTGTATATTAAGTGATAGAGTAATCATAAAGAAAATTGCAAAACATGGTAAAAATCACTTAAAGAATAAAAATGTTACATTAGAAAACATGTATTTAATATAGGAATATCCTTAATGATTTCAGAGATAGCATAATATACAAGAAATAAAAGATTTCTCTAGGAAAGGAACATTCAGAGAATAACAAATAGATTTTAAAAATTAAATATGAGGTCTGAAAATTTTAAAAATCATTGCTAGATTTAAAAGCCAACTTTGAAGAAATCTCCCAGAAGTTAAAAGAAAAGACAAGATATATAGGGAAGATTTTATAAAATCGAAGGAAAGGAAAAAAAAGTAGCATGAAAATAGGGAATAGAGTTAAATAACTTTAAAAATAAAAAAATAAACCCCAAAATACAGGCGTTCCAGAAAGAAAGAATAAAGAAAAGGGAGGATTTCTGAAATAATTCAATTCATAGCATTGAAGAGTATGACCTGAATTCAAGGAGCCCAGCAAAATGAAGAATAAGAAGTTTATGATATTGTTTTTGTGTGTGAGAGTGTGTGTGTGTGTGTGTGTGTGTGTGTGTGTTTAGTACTGGGGATCGAACTCATGTCTCTGCACTTGTGAGGCAGGCACTGGAGGCACTGGAACCACTAAACTAAATCCCCAGCCTGATACCTTTTTTTTGGGGGCGGGGGGTGGTACCGGGGTCAAGGCAGGCCACCAAACTGCTGAACTAAATCCCCGACCCCTGATATTGTTTTTGATACTAGAGATTAAGTGGAAAATGAAACACTTACAGAGCTACTTTGGGCTATCATGAAGTTACAGGTATAACAAAAGCTCTTTCACAGTAACAGTAATAAAAGTGCACAAATTATGTGAACTGTTTTTAGGAACATAAATAGAGGCAGCACAAACTGCAGCCCTTGTGAGAGTGTATTTATTTTAAGGTGAGCCTCCTGATAGCTGACGCTCACAGCCTGTACAATACTGCTGGAGGCCCAGACAGTCTACTGAGTGATAAGATAGAGGCCAGAGTTCATAGTGGCTCAAGCAGCTGGAGTTTGGAGTTCGCTTGAATGTACACTTGCAAGGAGCAAGTAATGTAGAACGGCTCCAGAAATCTGGTAGGGCATCTCCCATCCCTTCGTAGCTGAGGTTTGAGTTTCACATAGGCAGGATGAGCCTGTCTAAAATATAGCACAGAGCAGCTTCTGCGGGATTAAAACCAGAACTCTAAAGTTTCAGTATTGCTGGGTGATGTTAGAGCCAGACCAGAAAAAACACATTTTCACTGCTATTGTGCTGTAAAATGGCTAATAAATATTTTTTAAGGGCCAAAAATTTAAAGTGATATTGAAGGTGTAGAACATGTGGAAGTTTTACAAATTGTAGATGAAAATGTAGAATCATTTAAGGTTTATTAACCTTTATGGTAGTTTCTCTCTTTTATGTCATTTGGAGAGTTTCTTATGACATTGAATATACACTCAAAATTGACTTAGCAATCACACCTGTAGGTATATCCTCCAAGAAAATACAAATGCTTGTCTCTTCAAAGATTATATGATTAAAAAGATTGCATGATAATAACATGCTGTTGTCATAATATTGCCAAATACAAAATAACCAACATTTTCATTAACAAAATGTGGTATATCTATATGATAGAACAATATTTATTAATACAGTTTTAAATCTGTGGATATGCACAACAGCATTCATGAACCTCTAAAATAGTATATTGAGTAAAAGAAGCCAGATCTAGAAGCTGGGGATTTATAGGCTCAGTGGTAGAACACTTGAAGCAAGATAAAAATTTAAGAAATAAAATGGACTGTGTAGAAGCAAAATGTAGATTATCGGGGACATGTTATGGGATGGAAAATAATTTGGGCGAAATTAATGATGGCTGTTAAGGAGATAGAATTGTTCTATATGTTTATTGATGATGATTACTTGGATGAATATATTTGTCAAATCACTTAGTTTTATATTTAAAAGTTAATCTAAAAATAATATTGCATGTACAGCAAAAAATGCAACTAATGTTCATAAAAAAAGATAGAAATCAAATCCCAGATGGCCCAGGAGTTAAATTTAGTAGAGTTTTTAAAGTAGCTATTTTATATATCTTCAAATTTTTTAATGAAAAATATGTCCAAAGAAGAGAAGAAATGTCCTAAAAGGGAATCTACATAGAAGAAAATGAAAAACTAAGATCACATGAAAAAAATTAGAATTGAGTAGTACAATAGTGAATTACAAAATTCACTGGGTGGGTTTGGCAGTTGATTGGAGACTACAGAAGAAAAACATCAGCAAACTGAAAATTCATGAATAGTAATCATCCAATCTGAAGAATCAAGATAATAATAGATTAAGAAATTAGAAGAAATTCAAAGTCTTGAGCCATAATATTAAGTGGTCTACATGCATTTATTTGGAATTCTAGAAGGGGAAAAGAGTGAGGATGTGTGGCATGATTTTTTGAACAATTAATACCTCCAAATTTCCCCAATTTGACAATATCAGAGTAGCAAATCTTACTGAATCCAAAGCACTGTAAATGATCATGTACATGTGCACAAATGTGGATCCATATATGGTTTTATCTAGCCAGATTTCAAAATAGCCAATGAACATCTTTAGTTAACGGGGGTAAGGAAAACAGATTTAGTAGCGGAACAAGGATTCAAGTTTGCTGACTTCTCATAAAAAAACAATTAAGGTCATAAGACAATGAAGTGTCATGTTTAAAGAGCTGAATAAAATGTCAACCCTTGTCCACTGGTACTAAGTTATAATTAGATAGGAGTAAAAACTTCTAGTGTGCTATTGTCCCATAGAGTAACTATAGATTAAGTATCCTCAGAATTCTATATTAGATAATGCAGTCCTTCTTTTAAAAAATGAAATAAAGCATTTCCACATAACAAATTTAAAAGAGCTGGTCACCGGCAGGCAAACAGTCAAAATAATATTAAATGATTGCTTTATACATGGGAAATGACATCTGATAGAAGTTCTCATTTATAGGAAAGAATGTAGAACATCAGAAACAATAAATTAGTAGGTACATAAAGAAAGCTCCTTGAAAAAAGGAGTATCAGGAGGGAAGAAACCTAACTGACAGAAAAAGTAAAAATTATTAGGAACATGCTTTAAGATCTCTGAAGGGAAATACATTTCTAGATTAAATTATATATTAACCTTAATGAAGATTTGATTATATGTACTATATGATCTCCTGTTCTAATTTTTTTAAAAATCTCTCAGGAAGTCACTGAATGATGTGTCCCACTAAAGCTTGAGTTCACAGCAAGAAAATGGGAGACACAATATCCAGAAAACAGACATTCCAATATGAGAGAAAGATGAAAGGATTCTCAAGATTCACTCTCAAGACCTCTGCTATTGTGTATTAAGAGTGGGGTCCAAGAAGCTATATTCTTAAGATCTAGTTGACTCTGATGCAATTCCTGACTTAGGAACTAAGTATACATATCTTATCATTCCGTATTATATTAACCAAATATTATTGTCATTCTACAAATTAAATCAAGTTCATAGATAAAATAAATAGCACAACTAGGACAAATGTTCATGTCTTGACATATTTGCGGTATTTTCCTACTACTGGAAACACACGCACACAACAGAAATGTTTTTACAACTGTTTTTCTGATATTCACCAGCATCAGATTCAATTGGAATATTTGTTTAAGTTGGAAATTCCTGGCTGTACCCAACTGAGACACTGGTTAGGAGGTCTGTGACTGGGTCTAGGAGCAACTACCCACAAGGAATGTAACCATTACATGACCCAAACAAAGTAACAACAACAACAACAACAATAATAATAATGATGATGAAAATTGAGGAAGGGAATTTAGGGACAGAGGGAGAGAGGAGGGTGGGGAGGGGAAGGAGAACAAAACAATTCAAGATATGTTAAGTTCATGTGCCTACTCCCTAAGGTGATACAAACGTCATATATTGCACATACATTCTAATAACAGCATTTTTAAAAAATCAAAATTGTTAGCACGTGTCAGTTCACTGAAGTTTGGGAAGCCTGATCTAAAAAGTCCACAACATGATTATTTACAAAGAGAATAGAGTGTGGAACAGTGCAAGCAGTTTACTTTGTGTAAAGTACAGAGACAAACGTTCATTATCTAGAAAATTTATAAATAAGTGTTTTGTTTCCTGTAGCCAGAGTAGGTCTTGAAATGAAAGGAAAATGGTATTTCAGCCACTTCTTGTTCACTGGTGGCCTGAGCATCTTGATGCCTAGAAAAATCAACAAAAATATTTGAGAAGGAAGAATAATTTCTGTATACAGATTTGACTCTCGCTTTTACAGTGATATTGATGACATGATGGCTATTTTTATTCAAGACTCATAGTAAGCTTGCTAAATATACTATTTTAATCTTCTCACTGTCATACCTCATAAAGAAACAAAGAACAATACCTTCTTAGTAAAAGCTTTCTAGTATACTATGGCCCTTGCTAATCCAAGAATTCCTACTTAGCTCTTTAGGTATTGTCAATATTGATATTCCATTTCTAAAATCCTTTAGCATTTCTGAATCTATACTTAAGTAGTGCCCAGACTCTCAGTTGAATGAAAGAGTGTTGGATATAAATCTCTTCACTTTGTGTCCTCTCATTATCACATGCAGTGTACACCTGTGACTTTTTGGCAATGCATCTGATTTTAGCTGGAAAAAATCTTGTATATTGATGTCATTGCACATGTTGGCTCACTTGCCTTATCTTCCTGCAATCTTTACTTTTGAAAATGCCCCAACAGCTAGTTTTGTTTTTGTTTTGGTTTTGGTTTTTTAGTTTTCCTGTGGGATTCCAGGCCACATACAATATTTCATTATCTGGCCAAGAAAAAATATAAACTTGAACTAATAGTATAAATGAGTGGAAATATCAGGGGCATAACTTCTCTAAGAAACTTTAATGTATAGTATTTGTAGAATGGATTTTCCCCCTTCTCTCCTTTGCTGAATGCCAACAGTAAACAGGTACCTTTGGGTGAAAGCCAGCCAATCAGGTTTGCTATTACCCTCCCTGCTTCTACCTGGAGTTAAAGAATTTGCTCTTCCTTTAGCCTAAACTTGACATATATTTATAGTGTTTAAGTTATAAATGTTATGCCTTAAATAATCAGTCTTGTTTTTATGCATCTTTAAAAATTTAAATATCAGGTCTTGGAGTCCATGGTAGTGCACTCACTGATCATGCACAGTTCTGGATTTGGTGCCCAGCAAAACACACACACACACACACACACATGCATACACACACAATAAATATAATCATTGCTGTAGCTTGGATCCAGAATGCTTCCCAGAAGCCCATGGGTTAAAGCCTTAGTCCTCTACTTGACCCTTTTGGAATATGCAAAGTCCGATTGCAGGAGGTGTGCCCTTGAAGAGGGTAGGGACTCCATCCTCTTACTTTTTCTCCTTCTTTTGCACAATGGCCCTGAGATAAGTGGATTCCTCTGGCATAGATCCCTACTATAATGTGCTCCCAGCCCACTGATAGCCTAAAAGCAATATGTCTGCCCAGTCATGGACTGTATTCTCCAAAACCATGAGCCCAACTAAACTTTTCCTCCTTCTAAGTTGATTTATCTCAGATACATATACCATTAACAGAAAGCTAACATAGCCATAATCTGACACTTTTCCTATTCTTCACTGTTGCTGCACTGATCTGAGCACTTTCTCTTCATTCCTGCCTGACCCCTCTTTCCAGCCAGATAAGTACCCTCTTTGTTCTGTCCTTGTTCATTTTCATTGTGTTCTTAGAGAAGCTGCCAGATTGATCCAGTTAAAAATCAATATTCTTCTCCTTTCAAAACCCTTTTACTGCTACTCTATACGTTCAATAAATATCTGGGGAGGTATATAACCCTATGCTCTCTCTTAGTTCCTTATTTATCTGGTCTCATCCGCTATTGCTTTTAACCAATTGTACTACAGTCATTCTGGCTTCCTTGAACACCTTATGCATTCTGCTGAAAGTCTTTTCAAATGTTCATCATTCTGACCAAGTACTCTTCTCTAACATATCTTCATGACTTACTCAGTTCTATGAGTGTCTACAGAAATTGCAGGTCTTACCATACTAACAATATTCGTTATCATTATTTCATTGCCTTTTATTTTATTATTTTTCCTTGCTTTTCCACTAATTGACATCTTATGCATTTCTCTTATTTATTTCCTTATTATCCACCTTGCTCCCACACAAGAACAGATGTACTCAAAGAAGGCAGGAATTTCTGTCTGTTTTTTACTACTCTATCTTCAAGGCTTAAAATGATGCCTGAAATATACACAAGACTACTTACTGAAAGATAGATGGGCAATTGGATGGATGAGTGGTTTGAGGGATGGTTGCTATATATAAAATAAGATTTTGTTTTTAAACATATGTCCAGTAGAATATTGTATAAATTCTTTATAATTGCCTTTCCAAAAACTATTGAAAGTGTTCATCAGAAATCTAAATTACAAATCTGAGCATTCCCTGAACATGAACCTAAAATTCCCACCCATTCCTCTTTGTGATATTGGAAAATAGGCTTAATATATGATCAGAAACAGTCTTCTCATATCTTCTTTCCATTTTCCCCTAAATCAACAAAAGCTTACACTTGAGTAGGTAACAACTGCAGCTACTTGATCATTTTTATTGTATATGCAGATAATTTGTTTAATGAGCTTGCATTTAGAGAGTAAATGAATCAATTTGGTAGTAAGATTTCCTGAGAAATAGTGAAAGTTGAAATAAAAGTATTTTTTTCAAATGAAATTAGTAGTATATGAAAAGAGCCCAAACCCATAATCGAAGAAGCACTGCTTGTTTACTGCAAAGGATTCATTTTTGACCATTTAGGAAATATTTTCATATGTTCTTTTATTTGCATTCTTTAATAGACTATATAAAATGATGGTGTCCTGGGGACAGAGATCTCAGTTTTGTTTCCATGGGACCTCAAAGACTTTATTCATTGTTGCTAAAATAAACTGAATCAAGGAATGGCAAAGAGATTGCCTCAAGAATTAAGGCAGGAGGAGGTGAAGGGAGGGAGGAGACAAGGGGAAAAAATGAGAACCAAGACCTGTTATGTAAACGTACAAGATCCCAATGATTAATGTAACTGTACTGTATACTTAAAATGCACCAATAAGCTCAATGAGGAAAAAAAGTACCAATAAATTCAATGAAAAAAAAAAGAAAAAAAGAATTAGGGCAGTATGAACACAAGACATCTGTACACCACTCTATACTAGACAAAACACAGAAAACCCTAAAATACTATCATCTTAGGCATAGAGCATATCTTCCTCATTTGAAAGTAATTTAACTTTTAAGTCCAAATTCAGGAAGTGTTTGGACCAAGCTGTTTCACATAGATTCTTTCATTTGATGCTCAGAACGACTTATTATATATGCAGAGTTGGTATCTTTACCCTTAATTTATAGATGAGGATTTTGATTCTCAAAGAAAGAACATGACTTGTAGAAAGGAAATTGGCCTCAAAGGATGAACTCTGCTTTCTGTTTCTGATTCTGCCTTCTAGCTATTTCTAAAAAATCTTGGCTAAGTACCTCATTAACAATTGGTTTCAGTTTTCTCATCTGCATGCTAGGGAAGTGAAATAAATTTCTAACCTCATGTTATTATGCAACTATATAACAAAACAGACTCAGTTCTTGACTGTAGTTCTCTCTGACCTCATACTCACTGCAATTCACTCTACCTATTGCCTGTGTACTCAGAAGGAAAAGATCCTTATTTTATTTGGTAAACTCACAGAAAGTCATGTACAGATGATAATCACAAGTGAAAGCTTGAAAGTCATGCTTGAAATTATGTCATTTCACAATTGAGAACCAAGGAAAACTCTTTTTTGTTTCCAATGAATTAAAGAGTTAAGTATCTTCAGCCATATGGCCCTTGACCTAGATGTGATAAACATATGATACAGATATCTCTTTGCAATGAAAAACATGTGCAAAAACAACATTTCCACTTTTCAAGGAAGAAAGGCCATTATTCCAGCCTTTTATCTGAAGATAGAAGTTTGACAGATGGAACCATCAGCGAAGTTTCATTTCTATTATGAAGACTTGTGAATACTGTAATATGTGAAGGCATAATACCGTGTAATGTAGGAGACTTGCAATTTCATTGCTTAACCAATAGGATGACACATGCTATATCTTTGAAGATAGAAAGACAGGGGTTTAAGTTCAGATGTGGTCACTCAAATAATTTGTGTCACCTTGGGCAAGATAAGTATTTCTCCTTTTACTTTCTATATAAACCAAGTCTAGCATAGAATATGCACAGCCAGAAAAATGAAAGAAGTTACTTTTTCTCTCTGGTTTGCAGTCTTTGTCTATAATATATAAATAATAATTTCTGCCAAGTAGTATGATTATGAAAATGAAATCAGAAAATATGTTAATCTCTGGTATTAGTTTCCCAGGAGTTTTGTGAGAAATTGCTATACACATGGTGTATTAAAATAACAGAAATCTATTGCCTTGCATTTAAGGAGGCCAAAAGTCTGAAATCCGGTTGTTCACAGTGGAAGTTTCTTATGGAGGCTGTGAGAAAGAAAGGGAGCAATGTCTGCGTCCCACCTTCCTTCTCCACTATTTATAGACAACCTGGGCCTTTCTTGGCTATAGCATCATCTCTGCCTTGCCTTCACCAGGCCTTCTCTTCTATGTCTGCATCTCTCTTTTCCGGATAGGTCTTCCTGTGTGAAAATTTCCTTCTCTTATAAATACTCAAAAAAACCAAAAATAAATAAAAAAAAATAAAGACTCAAGGCATCCAGTTTGAAGCCAATCCTAAATGTACTGGGATTTTATCTTGAGATCTTTGAATAATTACACATGAGAACAGTTTTTGCAAATAAGGTCATAATTTGAGTTTCTGGTTAGACATGAATTTTAGAAAGCCACTACTGAGCCCAGCATATTCCCTGATCCAGAGTAAGAGCTCAATCAAATTTAGTCTTTTGATCCTTTATTTGATGATCAAAAATATATACTACTACTGAAAATAAAATATGGTTTTACATTTTAATATTTAATATTATTTCAAACCTCATTGAAAACTGCACAAATATATACTCATTTCTCTAATCATTTAAAATAAACATAATATACGGCTGTGAAATTAGGTCAGTGGCACCACGCCTGCCTTGCAAGTGCAAGGTCCTGAGTTCAATCCCCAGTACAAATATAAATTAAAATAAACAAGTTATAAACTTATACCAACTCTCTGGGACATGGAGTCCTGAGCATATGTATTAGATTGGTTTCTTTTATAGCTTTTATCGGCTTTTCTCCCTTCTTCATTTTACCATTGCAAATCCATGTTGTTATTTTATGTCAATTAGGATTTGATTCAGCTACTCAACACACAGAATCCAAGTTATCACCAGCTTACCCAACAAAAATGGGTGAAACTGCCCAGGGCTGGTATTATAACTCTAGTAAATCTGGGACTATGACTCTTTCCCTTTTTCTGTCTCATCCTCTGTGCATGAGCTAGAAGGATGGAGGGCACTTATACAATGGCATCAGTTATCTTTAAAAACATTCCAGGATATCCCACATAACACTTTTACTTGAATTTTATTACCTAAAATTTAGTTTTCTCACCTGGTGTTTCAAGGGAAGTTAAGAAATGCAGTCTTTATGTGAAGTATAGTGACACACTAAACAAGCTTGGGGGTTATATCCTTAAGGAAGATACAGTGGATATTGAGGTAGCAACTAATAGTCGGTACTACATTATTACTGGAGGAACTTGAAAACTGTGAGAAGAGATTTCAGGGGAAAATGTTCAAAGAGTAACTGGGAGCAGCATTATTGTCATCTGTTCTAAACTCAATTTACCACAGGGGGCTTATTTTAGAATTATATATCAGCCTCTGAAATTTAAATTAATAATAATAATAATAATAATAATAATAATACTAATAATAATAATAATAATACCTAACCCTCTGATAGCAAAACATGAATGCCACATTCATGAGCATTTGACACTTAGATAATAACCTGACATTTCCCTGCACTTGAATTAACTCTGACTTTAATACATTTAAACGTGAGTGAGAAAGAAATGGAGAAGAGAAAGCTGAGTCTGGCGTTTGTGAGTCCCTTTGTTGAGCCATGGCTTTATAATACAATCTGTCCTCGCTTTGCCACTGCTCATTTGTATGATGTATAAATGAGAGATGGCTACTTACAGATGAAGGCAGCAATGCTGTAAGCATAACTTATGCTAAAACATTTGCACACCGCATTGCAGTACCCAAAGTGCTGCCTCTCCTTGGAAAAGGATTATTTCCTTTCTTTACTTTTAGTATTTATAACTGAGACATAGTGCCACTCTCCACAGGTATTTTGGTAGTGTGCTGATGCACAGATAAAGGACCATACTGCTAATATATTAATGAAGAATCCCTGTTGGAGTCTCAAAGCCCCTGAACTTGTAAGATACAGGATGGCGAGGGCAGTTTCAAAGCTTCTTTGCTACAGCCATATCTGTTTTTGTTAGTCAAGAAAAGATGCCGAAGGCACTTTATAATCATGTACTTCTAAGTAACAGAGTAACCAGTGAGCTCTAAATAAAAGGCATCAATGTTGTTATGCAGATTTTCTGTTTGTGGTTGTGTTCCTCTGTAGATATTAATGGGATGATTAGAATCATTTTTATTCTAAGAATAAGATTGGTCATACATTTTGTTGATGCTCCTTTACTTTAATCTTACAACATTTTAATTTTAAAAAGATCTTAAACTCAGATACCCTGGACATTTCTTATATTTTTAAAACTAAATACAGTTTCTTATTTATATTTTTAAAATGATCTAGATTCTGGCAATTCAGAGAAAATTCCAACACTCACTTCTCTTTGGAGAAAACAGCTACATTATGGATTCCTTACTATTAAACCTGTGCATAAAAGTAAAGGTGAGCACAACTGAGTAGTGTTTCTAATCACATGTTTTCAAGGAGCTATGTTAAATCCTTTGCATCCTGTGAGCTCTTTAGTCATGAGGAGCCATTTCAAAGTCTGTGCCAGCCCTCCCTTTTCTCAGGAATCACAATTTTCACAGCTTGCCTTGCCCCGCTGTGAATTCCTCCTTCAAAATACCAATGTTTTTGAAGCAATTTTTCACTTAGGTAACCCATTCACTCTGCTTTGACCAGGTTTTAACTGAACAGCATACCACAGATTCTCAGATCTAGGCATTCACTGGGCAGATGCTGGTCTGAAGAAGGATGCTGAACTGTCAGTGCTTGTTTATCAACTGGCTAATCATATATAAGGTCCAGCTCCTACGATTCTGTCTTCACTGTTGCAAGTAATTGCTCCTGGGATCTAATTAGTGCAATGATTTCTTCTGTAAGAGGTGTTAATCTCATGCATTCTAGTGAGTAGCAGTAGGACTCCATAGCAATAACTAAATTCTAAGGCTTCTAGTTCCTATTTAGATACAGCTAGAGGTCAACATTTAATTGTATGGAGGGCAAAGAGAAACGTAACTCCACATTACTTGTTTTGATACACAGTCTTTCACCTGAAAGCCACTAATGTGACTTCTACTTCTCTGACTTGCATGTAGTCTTTAATGGGTGGTGTCAAAATGGAGATCAGAAAGACTTCCTCCTTTGTGATTTACCGAGAAATCCACAGTTGTTCTGTTGACAATGTCACTGACTTCCCTAAGTACAAAGAAAGCTGAATAATAATAATAATAATAATAATAATGATAATATAACAAGATAGTGTGTTCTTTCTCCAAATAATTGGAAAGCAAGATATTCAAAAGGATTTGTTGCTTATGTAGGACCCTGTCCTCTGATTTCTTTATTCTCCATTCATTCAACAAACATTAATTGAATGGCTTTACATGTTAGGTACGGGTCAAAGTGCTGGAGCGACAGCATTCAACAAGACAACAAGGGCCCCAGAGTCAGAGAATTCATGTTCATGTGTGAAGACACAATAACCAGGAAAAAAGTATTCATAGGATAATAAGTGCTGTAAACATCTTAATGCATGAAAATATGTAAATAGAAAATATGTGACTCATGACACTTTGCTTAATGTATTTATCAAGGTCTTGTAGCACATGAAAGATGTGTTCTGGTGTTCTTATGTGAGTTTTATAAATCCCCTTGGAAAATGAGAAAGCAGATACAAACAGAATCAATCACATTACCAGTCTAACTCTGTCCCTGCACTCCCTATTGAAAAATGACAGCCATCAGTTCAGCAATAGGATGGAAACCAGAAACGTCAGGCAGACACAATCTATTAACTTGCTATTTGTTGCTAGACGCAGTGTCACAGAAATGCCTTTTCTGCACAAATGTATCTGATCCTATGCTGCTGACCTAGAAAACTCTTGTCAGTGATCACCAGATGCAGGTCTCTAGGCCAGATTTACTGAAAAGATGCCTCTTTCCATGCTGAAGCAAATGAGCAAGATGACGGAAAGAGAGGTGATCCCAAGCTGTCTCAGTCTCCCTGTCCTCTCTTGTCAGGGTCATGTATATATGGTGCCACCTGCCATGCTTCATTCTCTCAGTTCATGGGGATGTCCTGTTTGATGATTCTTTCTGTGTTAGCAAGTGCTTTATGGCACTTGATTTGTTTGATTCCCTGGCTTTCTACCTTGCTGCTTTCCTGACTTGTTTATTATTTGCAATCTGATTTCCCTAGTTCCATCTTTTGTCCTAATCACCTTGCCCTCTGGCTACACATTACCTTATGAACTGTGCTCCATCATATTTTAACGTCTTTTTTTTTCAGCTTTATTGAGTTTATTGGTACATTTTAGGGATACATTACAGTTACATTCATTGTTGGGATCTTGTACCTCTACATGACAAGTCTTGATTCTCATTTTTTCCCCTTACCTCTGCCCTCCCTTCACCCTCTCCTCCCCTCCCCATCTACAAACACTTTATTTTCATCTTTTCATTCTCTCACATTTTTTTCTTTTCTCTTTTTACTCTTCCCCTACCCATCCCATCTTCCCTATACCTTTAGCTCCTTTCTTCCCATTTCTAAATGTCAGTAATCTTATTAGAATCTTATGCATAACAATATTTTAAAGTCTTTACAGAAAAAATATTAAAATTTGACTTAGTTTTGAAAAGTTAGAAAGGCACGTTTTGCTAGGAACTTGTACATGAAAAGAAAAAAAAAATAAAACATACAGTAAATGCCACTGTAAGGCATTGCCAACACTAGTAGGTATACAATATATTATATTTAACTTGAGATTTTATGAATTCTAATAGCTAGTTGAAAGTTATATTATTTGTATGATTCCAAATGTAGGAAATACTGCTATCTTGAGATTTTTTTTTAAATTGGTTTGTTCTCTATAGAGCTTTTGCAGCTGCATTAAATAAATAATATTATTGAGTTTCTTATCAACTGATAAGATGATCAGTGTTCTCCATCCCACAATTTGTTGCTACACACCCATTTGATTTTCCATTAATCAGAGATGTAGGATCAGTTGTTGAAGGGTGGTAGCTGAAATAATATTTTGAAAATAAAAATAGTAGGTATTCTAAGAATTTCACTTTATATAAAAATATAATTTAGTAGCTCTTTATCACTCAAGAAATATTTGAAAGTTATTTAAGTTGTAGAACTACCATCCACTATTGGTAAATATAAATTGTAATATGATTTCTACTTACTGGAAAAACATAATGAAATAAAGTAGCCTGAATAGCTACTTTACATACTTTAAAACTCAGGTGAGTGTCTTTATTTGGTAAACCAAAGGCAAGGTAAATGTTTCCAATTGGGAAATATGTACCCAAACAATATTAGCCTAAAGAAATCAAATGATTTTAAAAAATTGTAGTCATAAATATATAAGGCACATGGAGAGAAAACTAAGTTTTTCCAGGCTGTATTTCTAAAAATTTTAGACTCAGGACAATAACATATACTTCAAAATTTTAGATGAAACTCAATACTTGCTTGTACTCTCATTTCTTGGCATTTCTTTTAGCCTGAAGTAAGGTAATTAGGTAGATAAGTAATAGACTATATATTGAAATATTAGTATCACAGACAAATTTCAATGATTATACATAGCATTACATTTTCAAGAGCCCTAAGGGAGTGGTAGCCAACAGAATGTTTTGGCTTTATTTCATTGTTTCAATGGCATTTAAAAGGATCCTCCAGTACTACACACAGAGTGTGCAACGAAAAGACTAGAGATGAAAGCCAGGAGAGTGCAGTTAAGAGATTTAATGGAAAAGAAGCCTGGTTTCAGACCAACTCCTCACTGTTTACAAGCTACGGTCACTTGATCTCAAGCTATAGCCACAGAGTTTTCCAACTGGTATTGCCGGAGCACAAGGGCATGTTCTGTGACAGGGTTAGTTGAGGGCCAAGTGGATGATTCCCTCCTTCTTTAGGCAGACAGAGTATCCCAGCCTGTCAAGCTCCTGCTCTTTCCATGAGCAGTTTGTCTTGCTTGCCCATGTGTGCTGTAAAATATTATGAATTTCTATATTTCATGTGTTGAAAAGTTCAGTTACTTAATATTTGATCTCCAACACTTTTTCTGTAAAAAGTGGGATTCCTGTGAGAACAAAGTTTACAATTTTGCTTATACACCCTAAGAACACGTTATAAATTATTAATAGTAGTAAAAGGTCAGAATGTCCAGTAAGTTATAAGACCCAATTATCTAAAAATCAGAACCTTTACATAAAATGAAAAGGACTTAGGAGTGAAAATTATCTTAATCATATAACTCTATATAGAGCCGGGGATTTAGCTCAGTGGTTCCGCTGCCTGCCTCGCAAGCACGAGGTCCTGAGTTCAATCCCTGATACAAAAAAAATAAATAAAATATAGATACAAAAACAACTCTATATACTGTTTGAATTTTTTATATCTGTATATATTTCTTTTAAAAATACCCAGTGTTTTTTTCCAGAAAAGATCTGAGATTGCATTGTTTTCCCTCAAAGGACTTCCCACAAGGCTATCTTCTTTCTTTATTTCTGCTGTCATTCTCTGTACTGCTTCCTCCAGGTTTGAAATTAGCTGCAGCATTTCCATTGTTGAGTGAGCAGCTGTCAGAAGAAGACAGTTCTTTTTGTTCAGTAGAGGTTGCTTATTCTTTCTGACCAGGCGCTCGATATGCCATGCTACTTCACCATCCTATCAAGTTTTCCATTATCTCTCACTGTGAATTTGACAAGTTCCCAGGCTTCATTTTGTTGTCAGTCAGAACATATTTACTTAGTGGTGAGCCTGCTGCCAGCCTTCACTTTCTAACTTCTTTCTCAGTGACGACATCGAAAGAACCTGAAACAGGAGCTATAGTCAAGCCTGCTGGACAGTTACCCTGTGTGCATTTTTCTCCATCTCTTGTGGGCTAGGAAGTTTTCTGAAATCTGCCGAGGGAAACTAACCTGAAATGAATATCCCAAAACTTAACCAAGAGCTGGTTGCAATTGAAAGCCAAAGGAAGGAGAGACAGTTTTATTTGCATTCTTGAAGTCTTGAATTTATTTTATTCTGTGAACACAGGACCTCACATATGCCAAGCTAACACTCTACCGCTGAGCTAAGCCTTAACCCCTTGAAATCTGGAATTTGAAGAGAGAGTCTCCTCTTTAAGATATTCAGTACCAAAATAAATTTTGCGGTTTTTGCAGGGGAGGGTTGAGACGAGGGCTCACCATGTAGTTCAGGCTGGCTTTGAACTCGCTATGTAACCCAGACTGGCTTTGAACCCATGGTGATCCTCTCACCTCAGTCCTCCTGAGTTCTGAGATTGTGCATGTGCACCACGAACACCATTTTTTATATTCATTTCATAATGTGTGGTAGGCACTATACCACAGACAAAGGAGACTAAGAGTAGACTTCTACATGGCCCTGATATAAAGGAACTCCAAATTTAGCCTAGACCAGAATCACCTTAGTAACTTGTAAAAATATAGAGTCTATGAGTCCCCTGCAGAGGATTTGCCTTGTGAATTTGGGAATATGCATGTTTGGTAAGTATTTCAGATAATTTAAACATAGAGGATCTTTCAGTGACCTTCTAAGGAGTGTTGGCTACTAGGAAACGCAGCTAGCTAAAGCATGAAGAAGTACTTAGCTGAGAAAAATTATGGTGCTCAGGGACAGTGAAGAGGTACCTAACTGAACAACTGGTGTCCCTGTCATGGATTGGCATGTGAATGGTTAGTGTGCAAGGAAGGTCAGGCTAGATTATGCAAGACCTTGCACATCGATTTAAGAAAGTTAAAATAATTCCAGGTCCATGCAATTTGAGTTATAATAAACAGGTCATTGAAGAAATAACCTCCACCAAGTGTTTTAAATAAAAGTTGAGATTTATGATTTAGGAAATTTGTTCTGTGTAGGTGATAAGAATTCAAACCAGGGTGGTGAAAGAATACAAATGGACTGCCTAAGAAGGATTGCCAAAGATGAGGAACAGAGAGGATGAAAGTGAAAAGGAAAGATCCAGAAAGTACTCTGAAGTTTGATCCTTAGACTAATAAAAGACTGAAAATATTACTGACTGACGTGGGAAAGCTAAGAAAACACAATATATTTATCAGGAAGATGAAGAGTAGAAATTTTAATTTAAAAATAAAGGAAAGAAATGGAATCCACGATATACAGGAGATTAAAAATATCACTGAATGTATATGCAGTCATCTGAATCAAGGAGAGGAAAAATATCAGAATAGAAGACAAGATTGCAGATAGTGACCACAAAAGAAAAGATTTTTTTAAAATAGCAATGGAGGGCCAGGGATTTAGCTCAGTGGCACCACACCTGCCTCACAAGCATAAGGTCCTGAGTTATATATAGATATCTAGATATCTAGATATATATATATATCGTCTTAATTATTTTTAATTCCATCCCTTCCCTTCCTCCCCCTTCCCTCCATTTCTTTGTGTCATTTCTTCATGCTGTTTTCTCCCTCCATTTCTTCTCTTTTGCAAAACATCTCTCACCCTGTTCTCTATTATCTTTTGTTTTGCTCTTTAATTTATATGTATTTTGGGGTTCTCTTACAAGAGAAATCACTTGATTTGGCTGGAACTTAACAAAGAAATAATTCATGTAGTAATGTCTTTTTAATAATCAGAGAAAATGAGTACGGACTAAGAAAGAAAATGTGGGCCCCTGGGTCCTAGTAATGCTGACATGACCCTGAACTATTTTCTACATTGAATTTTGTAAGAATAATTTACTCTTGCTACTTCATGAATGATCTTCATGACTATATTTGTTATTTTTGTAGAGCAAAAACTGCATAATTTTGTTAAAGACAAGGGCAGTGCATTTAGAAGAGGCATTTGCGCTGGCATTTTATAGATGTTCTTTTTGTAGGAAAAGTAGTATAGTATAGATGATTTCCTAATAGAGGCTAAATAAAAGCCTCTGCCAAGCAAAGCATGTGCAAAAGCTTTCTGAATGTTCAAGGAAAGGAGAAGTTTATGAGGAAATGGCTAATGATAAAAAATGGGGAGGTTGAACATGATTGATTTATTAAAGCTAATATTGGTCACAAGTTTTGTGAAAATTTACTGAAGTAAATCCGAAGCTGATTTTGGTTCACTGGGATGAAAGATTTAGGAGGTTATTATTCTTTATTTCTCCTTCATTTTGGGGGGGCAGTATTGAGACCCAAAATGCAGCAGGGCCTGATGTATGCTAGCCAAAGGCTCCACCACTGAGGTACATCCCCTAGAAATTTCACCAAACAATGCAAACACATACAGTTTTAAGTAACATGCAACTATGTAAACCAAAGTACTTATTTGTGCTATATCTTTTAAGATATAGTAGATCAAAATCTTTTAGTCCTTCAGAATGACTATGATATCTATTATCAGATAATCAATGTGTCTGAAATGAAGGTATTTACTAATTGAGTTTACACCTTCAGAGTCTAATAGGCACATATTCTTTAAAGAAACCTACATAATAAGCCAACAGATTAGCCATGTATCATATACTAAAGAAATCTAGAAAAAAAATTTCCACAATAGCTTGCTTGGTATTTTTAGGCCACGAATAATGAACATCACTTCTGCAGCCAAACAGAAGTAATTATTTATAATTTATATTTATTTTGGAAGAACACAAATAAACACAAAATAAACAACTTGTAAGCTTAGGGGCAAAAATTCAAAGCTACATCTTATAAATAATGAGGATTCTACAAATAAATAACACTTTCAGTGAACATTTATATCAGATAAGAAAGGGCCATGTTAAGGGCAAATTTTCAATTTCAGGTTGTCAGAGGCATTGGAGTTTGGCATTGGAAAATCTCCAAAAGACTGTAATGTTTCTGACTGGAAACTTTGATATTTTCTGAGTGGTAATTGAGTAGAATTTCAGTAATCTTGAGAGAGGTGACTACAATATGTTGGATAAGTGTTTAATTTTGTACTGGTAGGCATGAGCTTAATTATAGCAGTGTTTCTTGAAAGATAATGCAAGGGGATTTAGTGTTCTATTCACTCTTTGAGGCATTGGTTGGATAGGATATTTAAATAGCCATGCTATTTGGAATGCATTAGCTCTCAAAAAGTACATTTACCATATATGAAAATTGATGTACTTTCTTTGTAGTCTGTATACACGGTACTCATTGCTTCCCAAAGCCCCTAAAACACAAGTTGCCTGCCTCTGTGAAGGTGTATTAGTTACTTCAAGCAGCCTATTTAGATTTCCTGGAAGGGATTTTTCCTGCTACTGTCTCTGCTCAGCTAGTTAATTATACATTTCTGTGCTCCCAGAATACACAAATTTCTGTTTATCAGACAAAACTGTGATACAAGATATGACCAGTAGAGTGTTCTCCACTCTTCTTCAAGGAACATAGCCAGGGATACCTTGGAAACCTAGGGAGCATGAAAAGAAAATGGATGTGAGTAAAATTACCTGTTGGCTGCTACCTTTCATTGTGTGGCTGACAGTGCTGTTTTAGGAGAGCTTCTACATAGGAAAGGATCGGGCAGTCAGGCAAGCCATGCAAAAACGTCTTCTTCAGGTTGAGCACTCTGGAAGGCAGAGGGTGAATTGCATATCAGACCTCTGCCAAAAACATATTTGATGTAAATTCCTATACTTTGGTGGATAAGCATTCTGTATCCAACATTCACTGAAATACATTGCTGCAATACTTTTTTTTGTGTGTAATTCTAGAATAAATCTCTTCATTTAATAAGATACAACTTTTTTGACTATTGCTTTTAAGATTATCCTGTTCTCTAATGTAGCCACAGTATCTTGCCCATAATAGGTACTCAGAATGAATGAGCGCAGGACAAAAAGTTATATATTTGAAATTATGGGTAATGATTGACCTGAAAATTAATATTATGTTTAATAGCAAATCAATGTCTCCAAACAAAAAGAATTAGCTTTCTCAAGTGAAGTTTAGTTCATAGAAACTAACTGTGCCACTAGATGTAAGTTCTCTAATATTCACAAATTATTAGTAGCTCTCCACATCCTAAATATTCTCCTTTTGATAAATCAATTATTAGTATCATTTCACTAGCTCGTAGCAGGAATTCAGGTTTGCTTTTATATTTTTAGTGATATGTAAAGAAATATTCAGCCAGTACTCTTAAATTATGAATATATCAGTATTTTTTCACACTAAGCAAATGTTGCTAATCACCCTTCTCATTAATACAAATTCTGAACTCTATCATATTATTGAGATGCACATTTACCTTTTAATACTTGGTACATATTGCTAAGATTTCCTACTTAGAAGTCAAATTATGTGATTTCAAATTTTAAGGTAAACACTGGACAGCTATATGATATAAAGAAAATAAAATTGTAATACATCACAGTTTATCATATCATATCATGTCATCCTACTATCACTTGGTGATTTTTCACCCATGGCTTACTTATTTTGTTAAGTATTTTTCTACTAGTTTTAGGAAAATGTCCTTCTTCCTTATGTATTTAAATTAAGAGGAAAATGTTGAGCAATATGATGAATGCATTAGAAAGTGCCTTTATTTCATCATCTGAAAAAATACAATTTTTGCCTTACACTCTATTATAATATATGTACTTTGAAAAATTTAACATCTCTTTTAGTACTCAAATATTTTGTTTGCTTATATAAAATATAAAGGTAGAATTTCAAGACCCTATATTTTAAGAATTAATGCTCAAGGGAGTAGTAATAACTATGAAATTAAATATTGAACATGCAGTATATATAACTTGTATGCACAATTTCATAAACTGTTCCAATGGAATGCAGCAGTAGTTGTTTAAATCACTATGCTTTTTTACTTTCCCAACTGTTTATGATGTCCTTATGAGATGTAATAAAAAATGCAGTGAGTGCTGCTGCCATGTGCCAACCAACAGAAAGTTAGGCTTCTAAAAATATTATATCTTGTCCTTATCCACCTTATACACTGGGTCTAGCACTATGAAACCTCTGCCTCTTCTGCAAAATGCAAGTAACCATGAAAGATAAATGTTTTGCATTGGACATCCAGGCAACTACAACATTGTAAAGAAATGAAAGGGAACCCCCAGAACTACTTCTGCAAGTAGCATGATGGGATAAGTGTGTATGAAGTAAGCGGGGGTATGTAGAGGGGGGGCTTGTGAATGTATCTTTTACTGCTTAATTTTTCAAAATTTAAATGTCAACCATAGTTTTTATCATGCTGAATATAGATAATCTTGTCTATATAAATCAACAATAATCTGTGTATAGTTAAATAATTATACTCATTCAGCATGCTTTTCAGTCTTTTATTTGTCCTTAGGAAAATATTTTCAAGCAGGGTAGGCATTTTCATAGAAAACTAATATTGGCATCTTTTTACATAATTTTCCTGTCTCTAGGGGGCGTTTCTATAATGAAGAACCTGGAGCAAGCCCAACCATTCTGTGTTTTCAATTTCCATTCGACTACATGCACATTTTGAAAATTATTCCAATAGAATAGTGGGTCCCATCCCCCCAAAAAATAAATTTTCATCCCCGCAGTGTTTATAATGGTTAAAAATGGAACCAACATAAAAACCATCATAGGATCAAGAAAGGCATGTTATATATGTGCTGTGGTATATACTGCAGGCATTAAAATGAAATAATAGCTATAATATAATAACTTGTCAGAAGCAGAATGTGAATCTCTATCTATATTGCAATGACACTTACATCAAAAAGAGGCATGCATATACATGGGAACTAGAAATGAGCAAGAAACAGACAGTGTTAAATTTTTATAAAGCAATTTGTTTTATTTTAGAAAGTTTCTGCTGTTACTTTGTTGAAAACATTTTATTTGTTCATATATTTTGAAGATTCTGTGTAACCATATTTTCTCTAACCAACTGTTGATCATAATGGGCTGTAATTAATGTACTGTTCTATCCAATTTAGCCTTTGGTGTTGAAATCAGGCAGTATTCACGGGCTGTTAAGTTTTATGAGTCTGTAATGACAGAACAGCTTCTTAAAGCCTAACTGACCTCCAAATAGCTGAAAGATTTGTTTAGATTATCTGGTATTGAAGAATAAGTAAGACAACCCAGTCATTCAAAAAGGGAATTTATTTGGGCAAATAAACCATGTGAAAGCGAATCATCTACGTGATATTCATTTATTCTATGTCACATAGAATGGGAGCTAAATATCTTACAATAGCTTGACAAAATAAGTACATGATTAATTGGACTGTTTTGCTTTAGTCACAAAATTCTAATTGGATTCAGCTTACTCAAGTTTAGTTCCATTAAACTTAATGCTTTCAGGCTTATATCCCCTGACATTGGTGTTATTCTAAATCTACCTCATTTACAAATATCATAAATTGTTCCAACAGTTCAGGTCTATGCTCAAGGACAAAGAACATTATGAATTAGGTTATTAATATGTTTTTAAAAGCACAGAAAATAACATTATGTATAGTAGGCAGAATAATATCCGCAGAAAGGTAGCTATATCCTAATCTGCAGAAACTTGAAATATTTTATCTTACTTGGCACAAGAGACATACAGACATCAAATGAAAGATCTTGAGAACAAAACACTCTCCTGTATTATTTGAGTGGACTGGATGTACAGAAAATATTCTTATAAAGGAAGGCAGGGGAATCTTTGGGATCTGAGAAGAGAAACATAAGCCAGAGGAGAGAGAAATTTTAAGGTACTAAGCTGAGGCTTAGAAAATGAAATAAAGCCCTGGAGACAGAGAGTAAGTGTGGCTTATGAAAGCAGATAAGCCAGAAAATGGGGTTCTCCCTAGAGCTGCTAAAAGGAACCCAGCCCTGCCCACAATTTAAGAACAGTGAGACCCATTGCAGATTCCTGCCATTTAGAACTATAAGATAATAAATCTGTCTGTTTTATACTACTGAACTGATATTTGTTATGGCAGTAATAGAAATCAAATACAGTGTTTGATAATGAATTCCTGAAAAGCTCATATAATTTAGTTTTGATGCTCAAATGATACTTAATAAGAATGCTGAAGGAAATTAACTATCTCAAATTCCAAATGATCCAGATTTGAGGCAAAGACTAACCATTGTAAGGAAGACACATAATGCTGACATGTTTTATATACTTCCATTGTTCATAACCACAATTACCCATCTGTAACACACAAATGCTGTCAAGACAGGATAGTAGAATACAAGATTCTGGATTTTTTAAGTCCTCGAGTATAAGGTGAATGCTTCAGAATTTGAGAAGTAAAAGAATATTGGCTGTGGTAGTGGCTATCCTTATTTGGTGTTGTTTTGTGTGTGCATACATTTCTTTTATTTCTTCTTCATAAGGAAACAATCTTTCTTATGCATAAAAATATGTGTCTGTATTTGCATCTAGATCTTAAAGTTAATCTATGGCAGAAAAATCCCTAACAGCCAACAAGTCAGGTTGAGATGGTGATGGGAATAAGGGCCATTACTTACCAAAGAAAAGGCCGAGATCCCTGCTGGGAGCAGACGTGCTGATTAGGAAACATAGTGCCACTTTCCAGCAGATGGAATAAATTTTGTTTTTCAAGGTAGCCTGGAGACATTTTCAACCCCTGACTACTCTCATTACTCTCTAAGGAAACGAAATAAAAAATTTTTCTATAGCTCTAGAATTCTTCCACACACTGTAGAAAAGGCCAAAGTTTACTACAACTCTATGTAATTTCATGAAAATAATCTTTGCTTATTGTAGAGGAAGCAGCCTCCAATCTGTGCTTTTGCTGCACTATGAAAGAAAATCCAATGAGAAGGCTGGAAACATTCAGCAAATACTTTTTATAGATTCTATTTTGTACAAAAAATACCCAGCATGTGGACTCAAAATAGGAATTAGTAAAAGTGGGAAATAAAGTAAACAGTTGAAAAACAATAAAATATTTAGTTATTTCAGCAAATGTGTTTTCCCTATTGCATTTCATTTACTAATTGGATCGTTAAACACATTTATGCAACTTCTACTGCGCTAAAATCAATCATTTTCATAACACTTTTTTCCAGGAAGGCAAAGGAAACATGGAATATCTAACTATTCTTCAGAAGTTCCCTTTATCTGGCAAAAGCTTATTGTCCTGTGTGTAGTGACTTAGCCAGTCCTAAGCAAGTGAGGAATTCTGGACACAGACCATTTGATAAATGTGTGCTATGAGCCAAGCCTGTGATTGGGGATAGGAACGAGGAGGTACAGATTGATATGCCAGTGAGAAAGTTAAAGACCACCATAGAGACAATGGGCAGGTGCCCTCTCATGACTTAATCCAGGACCCATTGAAAGAATGGTGTATACTCTTTCTTATCACATCGCTCTCTCAGTGTTAGCCCCCAAACCAGGTGCATCATTAAATCTAGGATGTTTCCACCATAGTATCTCCAAGAAGAGATCACAGATACCCAGTGGATAACTAAAGTAGGATAAACATTGGCATATCTGCCCTCGTTTTGCATCTGTTTTCTTACAAACATAACTCTGGGTCAGATCACAGCTCAGCTCTGCATGTAAGGGACTTAATCACTTATGGAATATATGTCAAAAATCTGTAATACAAAGATTATTAGCCCTAAATTTAGCTAACCCATCTCATCTTCCTTCAAGACTGAGGACTCCAAAGTAAGAGATGCACAGAAACATTCAGCGAGAAGTTTCTGCCCTCTGGGACTGATGCCTTGAAGACGATAGCCATTGCCTTAAATTTGGAGTAATTTTGCATTCCAGTGCAGCCTCTACACAATGGAGACTGTCCCTGAAGCAGAAGTAATCATCTCATGGGTCTTGAATTTCCCCTTAAACCATAGCAATTTCTTGGGAACTATGAAAACAGGATAAAATAATGATGAACATGGAGACTCAAGATCACTTCAGCAGCCTTTTAAAAGCTTGTGCATTTTCCTTTGCTAATAGGCCAGACTGATGTTTGTCAGAGCTTTGTTCTCTTTAGCTTTTTAAGCTGAGGTATCTCTCCATTTTTGCTTACCTTTTGGTTAAAGATTCTCCCTCTGAATGTGTGCTGTTGCTTCAGTTTTAATTTCCATTATCACTGAAGCAAGGCCCTATGCTATCCAGTGACAACAATATGAAGAGTGCAATCTTTCTATTTTCTTTTACAAATTCAGCCTCTATAACAAATCCACTTGTCCATTTCTTTCCACAAAGGAGGATTTATTGACCTAAAGTTGTTTGCTGATAGAATATATCTCAGACTAGCTGTGATTACAATCTTGCATTCTTTCTTATTTTACTTTAACTTCTCAGTATAATGTATATTCAGTTTGCTCAAGTATACTTTATATATAATGCAGTATACTCATTTTAGGGTGCAGTTTGGTAAGCTTTTATAAATATATACAGTCATGTACCTATCTCCACAATAAAGATATGTACCATTCCCATTAATATCTGGTTCTTTTGCAATCAGTTAATTGCTAATTGCTACTCCCATTATTCAGGTACTCTGTTCTCACTATTCAAGATGAACTCACACTATTTTTGTCTTTCTTTCTTTTTCTGTTTCTTTTCTTTTTTTCTTTAGCAGGGATCATAGTCAGGACCTTGTGCCTACAAGGCAGGTATGATGCCACTGAGTTCATACTATTGTCATTACTGTAGATTACAGTTAACTTTTCCAGAATATAATTTAAACGAAATCAGGCAGTATGGCATGTTTGTGTTTGGTTTCTTTTGCTTACTATAATGCCATTGAGGTTCATTCATGTGGTTGTGTGAGGTGATATTTCATTTCCTTATCATTGTGGAATAGTATTCTATTGTCTGGATGGATCATAGTTTGTTTACACATTTGTTAGTCAAAAGATATTTGGGGTGGTTTCACATTTTAACTGTTATCAAATATGTAACTTTGAACATTAACATATAGATGTTTTGTGAACATATTTTTATGTCTCTTGGGCATAAGCCTGTAAGTGAAGCTACTGAGTCATACAGTAATTATTTGCTTAACTAGGTAAGAAATTTTCAAATTGTTTTGCAAAAAAGGATATATCATTTTGTAATTATACTAGCAAGCAATATATGAGAATTCTAGCTGTTCCACCTTCTCACAATATTTGCTACCATAATTCTTGCTTATTTTTGTGTGAATGCAGTGGAGGCTTCTATGGATTTAATTGGCATTCCCTGTTGACAAATGATGAAAAGCATTGTTTCATATTCTTCTTGTCCATTTGTAGATATACTTGGTGAAGAATAAACAAAGATTGGAGGTCTGGGATTTAGCTCAGTGGTTCTGCTGCCTACCTCAAAAGGGTAAGGTCCGGAGTTCGATCCTTAGTACCCAAAACAAAGATTGGAAATTGGGAAGGTTGAGGTATGGAATTTGGGAGCTCATAATAGTTGAAAGAGGAAACTATGTGCATAAGGATCTCCTGAAATCCTCAAAGAAGCTCCTTTGAGTCTATTACTTTGTAGCAAGTCTTGCATATATAGGATAAAATTCCACGAAGTAAGACAAATAATAATAGGGGTTCTGAAAGATGAAAGGGTCCTAAGTGGACATATGTTTAGGAATCTTGATTCAGAAAAGTTACAGGAAAAGAAACACCTATGTACTCTTAGGTCATTGAGTGTGGAATCTCAGAGAGGGAAAGTCTTAGTCCTAGTAGTATCACAGTAATGGAGTAATGGTTAAAAACTAGCATTGAATGATAGGAATTAAAGGGAGAGTGGAAGAAATTGTAAGAGGTTAGTAAATTGAGTTGCCAATTACAAGTATCAATTAGTTGTCCAGATTAGTAGGAAAATTAGAAGATTTTTTTTATTTTTGTAATTATCAGTTAGCCTTTATTTCATTTGTTTTCCTTTCTTATTACTATCAAAATAGAAATACATGGAATTTTTCTGTGTAAAACACTTTATAGTATTGTAGTGACTAGGAAGGAATGTAAATCTAGGAAGCTTGTTTTAAATAATTATTTTTGCTACTATCTGACAGTGATTCGAGTTTCAATATTATTGTTCTCATTGGAATGATTTCACCTAGATTAAGATTTCATTCTCAGCTTTTATTATGCTAGTAAACTTAAATAAATTTTCATATCTTGATGAAAAGGTTAATGCGAGAGATAAAAGGACACTTTCCAAATATATTTTAGTGTCATATTAAATAGAAAGTAATAAAAGACAGAAAGTTTATTCCACTCTTAACATGCAGAAGACATTTAATGACTATGTGTTGAAATGATTTTAATTTAATGGATTTAATTTTGACTAATGTGAAGTAGAAAATAAATATAATGTAGTCACTTTTTGCTTAAAAATGTGAACTTTACAGTGAATTCCATGGCTTGTTTATGATGCCATAGCACCTTGACATTTTGGCAACACACAAATATATGGTTATACAATTATGTATGTATATTTGACATAATTTTGAAAATGAAGCACATTTTCAAAAAGTAAATTCAAGGTCACTAGATAAGGAAAGGAAAAGAGATAGAGTTAAAAACAAAGGGCCGATATTGCATACATTGTGACCCTTCGGCTTGTAAAATAAAGCACAATTTACATTTCTGTTTTTTGGTTCATACCATTTTAGGTTTTGTTAGCATTTACCTGATTTTCTTATTCATTTGTAATTGGAGGAAACTGACATCTGGATGTCAATTCTTGGTGAATACACAGTTATTGCATGTAAATTCTAAAGGAAATATACTTGTTCCCAATGTGGCAATGGTTACTGAAACTGCACAGTTCATTAGAGGGTTCAAAAGTTAATCAAGCTCATTTCTCAATTATTACACAGAAAACATATTTATCATTCAAAGATATTTCAAAGTTGCAATCGAAACTTGCAGAAAGAAATGCTTTGTATTATTTTCTTCCCGTTTCATTGGACCTTACACCTACAAATTCCATGCAAGTGAAATGCCCTGCTTCCTGGTTTGCCGTACATTAATTTTGTAGCTACTAAAATGTTTGATTTAGGAATGACTTTTAAGAAGTAGACTTTATTGCTTTGCCTGTAAAATATATCTTCTGAAAATATAAATGTATTATCACAGAACCTGATATGGTATTATAGGTAGAAGTAGAAACTGCTGTTTATCAATTGTGATATTTTTCTTAATGTGTATTTAGTATCAAGCAGGTTTCAGAGTCTCATTTACAAAATTTTATATAAACAAACCTTTGTACTTACGTTCTTGAAATGCTGTGTGCATGTGTTTGTGTTAGAATGTGAATGTGTGTGTGTGCATTTGAGAGAGAGACAGACAGAGACAGACAAAGACAGAGAGAAACAGAGAGGAGAGAGCTTGAAAAGGATCATTGTACAGATCAACTTTAGATTTGTATGTGTCTGGCTTTCATTCATTGAGATGTAGTTTATCTAAGAAGTTAAAAGACCCAAGTTAGTTTGTCTGTTCACTCATACATTTGGAGAACTTTTCATTTACTTATTAAACATTTACTGCATTCATTAAACATATCTGTAGCATCCTTTCTTTTCCAGGAACACATAAATTCACTGCAGATCCAAAGACGATGAGACAAGCTCTTCTTTTTAAAAAACTCCCATTGTAGTAAGGGGGTCAGAAAAGTCTAGAAGATATCGCAGAGTGTTTCAGAATAATTCATTTTTGCAACCAGGTAGTTGGGTACTAAGTTCTGCCATTTTGGGATATAAGCTTTCTTGGACTCTCATTTCCTGCATGTCTAAAATGGGAAGAATGTTTTAACCTTAAGGAGCTGTGGTGAAAATGTAGAAATAATTGGTGAAAGTACTTTAGTGATTTTTAAAAGCTCAGGCATGTGAAGAATGATGGCTATTATGATGGCAGCATTTATGTGAGCAGAAAGGTTGCAGGAAAAGTTCTAACTGTAACAGCCACTCCCCAAACTTGACTTGAAACCCAATAAACAGGGCCAACATTAGAATGTTCGGATGGCTTAAGGTACCAAAATTGTTCTTTCTAGATCCATCTATAGCCAGAGTTGTTCCTTAGATAGGGCATTCCAACCTTGAAAATTCTTTCACTTGATCCAATAAATCACTAAAATCCTTCTATTTATAGAGTACTTAATCCACAGTCCATTATGCTATAATTGACAAGGTCAACTTTCTGCCTAAATTTTCATATTGTGCCTCCAATTTGGTTGTCAGTTTTATCCAGTTTTTATTTTTCTATATTTAATCACTCAGTAAAGAATTTATACTAGTTCTGTTTTTAATATATGCCCTTCTGTGTCCCAAACTAGATTGCCATTCCTTTAGTTTGTCAGTCTTTAGTTTCCCACCACAAAATATAGTCCCCACAATGCATTTATTAATTCATCTAATTAGCTTTTAGTGAGCATTCACAGCAAGCTCCAGCACTAAGCTAAATTCGTATAATGCTATCACTTTTAACCTCTGTAACAGCCATTTAAGTCAAGCAGTATTATCCGCATTTCATGGAGGCAGCTAGAGATTGAATCACTTTCCCCAGAGCGCCAAGAATTTCAGCACTTGTTTCTTAGCTTGTCCGATTCAGTAAGACGAGCTTCTGCTCTGAATTCTCTTCTGCAGCCATATTCTGCACTGCCCTGCCATTATACCTTTCCTCATACTCCATTGTTACAGACGGGCTGAAATTTTGTCCTGCTCAGTACATTCTACTCCCCAGAAAATGTATTTTCAACATGAAGCCTACAATACTTCATTTCAGCTAGACTCAAGTTCATATATTTTCTTCTTACTACTGTAGTAGGGAGACCTCCTTTACCCAGAACTGTTCAGGTGTTATGTTGGAGAGGGAAAAACAAGTTTTAAACACAAAAGTAACATTTTTCTCACTAAATATATCAGTATGTGAGGTATACTTCACATTCATTATTCTCTTCCCCCAAAATCAAATACCCATGTTCTATTTTTCAGTAATATAAAAATAATATTGTAGAGCCTAAAATTTGGAACAAATATTTTAAGTCAGACATTGACCTTTGTCATTTTTGATGAATGTGATCCGTATCCTATAAAACTTCAATTTCTGTAGATGAGCAAACACAGTTACATTTTCTTCATTATTACTTCAACTTTGATTTCCTGTTCAAAGGGATAGAAAAATGAAAAAAAGGGGAAAAGAAAGCAGTAGTTCCTATTGTAATCCCCTAATAACTTTTTTTCAAGGCTGATATTGGGAGAAAGGTTAAATGAAAATTACGATTCTTCATTCTCTAAAAATAATATTAATAACGAATGTTTCATTGTCATGAGATAAAACAGATAAATTAATATCAACTTGTTGTCTGCGTATATTTGTCAGTGAAGATGAAATATTGCTTGGAGACTTGAAATTCTCAACATTACAGTATTCATACTTCTTATCATTAAGTTTTGAAACACCGCATGCATGATTAGTGATAGATTTTTGTCTAGTTTCCCCCAAAACCTCAGAAAGAGACCAAATCATGTCTGGATTCCTTAAATAGGTCTATTGTGTTCCATTTAGTCTTTCACATGTTTTCAGTGATTTCTAAAGCAGTCTTTCAAATTCCAAAGCAGGCTTATTGAATTATTTGAAAATTGGCACAAATTAATATTAATAATGATGAGTTAATGTGAGTTTCATTAGTGGATGACTGAATTTCATTTACTAAATTTGTCTGGTGCCATTCAGAATGTAAGAAGAGACCATTATGGTAACCCCAAAAACGAGAATAGGAGAATGCCAAATATTTAGGATCACTTAGATAATTTTCTGTTTGGCTTCCTTTCTTTTCACTTATCTCTGATCTTCTACATTAGCTTGATAGAACTTTCTGTATAGTCTGCACCTTGAGGTCCCAGAAATCTGAGTCTTGCACATTTGAATCTGAACTTGGCTCTTTCATTGCTACCTTGTTGCTTCAGTTTCTTTACCTGTAGGCTGGAGATGGACTCATGTGCCTCACATCCCTAAAAAAAAAGGAAATGAGATCACGTGCATGAAAGAATTTAGCCAGTACCAGTATATTTATTTCAGAGAGAAGTCAGACATTATATTTAATCCACCATAATGGATTAATTAAATTGACAGAATTATTTTTTTTCTTTCTTTTCTTTAGTTTTTAACATTACAGAGATTTGTTTTGCTTCCAGAGTAGGAAAGGACCTCAAAATTCACATGGATTAACCCTTACTTGAAATCCATGTCACAGCTGCAATCTCCCCAACTAATAGCAGATTATGATCAGCATAGATACACATAATTATGAGAAGACCATTGCTTCCTTAGGTATTGATTCCATTGTGCAGGAGCTCCTCTTAGAAGTGATTCCTATATGATGTATCCATTCAATAAAGATTTATTCAGAGCCGGGCGTGGTGGCACACTCCTGTAATCCCAGCAATTGGGAGGCTGAGGCAGGAGGATTGCAGCGAATCCGAGACCAGCCTGGGCTACATAGTGAGTTCCAGGTCAGTCTCAATGACATAGTGAGACCCTGTCTCAAAAAAAAAACAAACAAAAAAATTTATTCAGCATCTACTCTACACCAGCATTGAGGATAGATGGGTAAGGTAGACAATACTTCCATTTTGAATCTTACTTCCTGATGAAGATGAGAGATATGAAATAGACATTTACATGACTGAGGAGAATGAATGGTGGACAGTCAGAGGGGCTGTGCAAGCACAGAAAAGGGTGGTAGCATGGCCCTCAGGAACAGGCCCTGTGTAGTGGAGAAGCAAGTAAATTCTGGTGAAGAATGAGAAAATAGATCAGTTTCAAGGAACTGGAACTTGAACAAAGCAAGGAGTGACAGAGTTGACAACTTGTGTGGGAAATGTGATAAAAAGAGGGCTCGTGACTGGTTAGGAAGCACTTGATAAAGAAAAATACCGTAAGGAATCTGCTCATGAAAGGGGAAGCTGGCTTCACCAAATACTCAGGGCTTTATTTTGCGAGCATGGCGTCATCATCTGAGTGCTTTAAGCAAAGAAGTAAAAGTGGCAAAGTTTGTGAAGTAAGTAAAAATGTGTTCCACAATCTTCCTTGTGAGGACTGGTGAATAAATTGAGTTTCAATTGGAATCAAATTAAAACTGGATTTGATCTCCATTGATCTTTTGTTCTGATGGTAAAAAATTAATATTGTTCATGCTTTAGGCATTCTTGCTCTTTTCTCCAACTTGCCTACATTCCTTGTTTGTTTGTTTGTTTGTTTAAAACCAGGTGAATTCAGGATGATATTTTTACCTTATTTTTTATTGTGGTTATAACATGAAATGTATTTCACTGATTATTACTAAAGTATGTTTTGCAGAAAACAAAAAATCCACATACTTCAAAATTTGTTTGATAACACAACTCTAAAATCCTTAAAAAGAAGTAAGTTCATTTGTATGTGACTGGATACTTGGCACACTGTAACTCATTAGTAAATCCAGTGACAAGTTTCTAGCTGAATGTGCTGTTGGGAAATGGTGTCCAGATGAAGCAGTTAGGTCATTGCAGGCATGCCTTTGGAGGGTACCCATTTCTCTCTGCGTGGCTCTCCCTCTGCTCTCTACTTTCTGGCTGCTGTGGATTGCAGAGCTTTCTTCTGCTAGGCTTTTCTCCAAGCCCTTCTACCATGCGATTTATGCTATTAAGCCAACTGACCATAGACAGAACCCTCTTCAACTATGATCCAAAATAAACTTTTTTTGTTTTTATATTGTTTATGTCAGCTACAGTATTTTGTTCCAGCACTGAAATAGTATGCAAAACAAGAGGCCCAGGTGAATTTTATATAAGGCAGTCAGAAAAGTTCTTATGGAGAATGTGACATGTTGGTAATGACCTGAAAGGCTTTAGAGAAATTATCATGCAGATATTAAATAGGACAGAGTCTTTTGAGTTGAGAAAAAAAAAGCAATGGTAGAAGTCCCCAGGGGAGGTGGGAGCTTATTTCCTGTGTTCAACAAACAGCAAGGATGCTGGCTGAAGTGTTACAAGGGAGAAGAGAAGAGCAGCCCAAGATGAGTGACATAGTCTAGGAATCACAAAGCGTAAACCCAGAATATCCAGGATCAAAGCTTAGCTCCTCTTCTTCATAGCTCTGTCACCTTAGTGAAAGTAAATAACCTCCCTGTGTCTCAACACTTAGCATGATTTTTAGTAAGATCTATCTTTTAATTTTGTTCAATTTTAGGGTCTGATTTGAATTGATTGTTGTGTGTAGGGAGAAACCTAAGTAATCGATTACATGATATCATTCGTTGATAGTGGATGGTTTGTCCCTATGTTTCAAATTTCCCTGTATCTCTAGGTCTTCCTCTGGTCTTTTACTTTTTTGGTCCATGGGTCAATATCACTTCATCTGTCAATACTATAGTTTTATAATTACTGTCAATAATAGATTTTTTTTTGGCTTTTTGAGACAGGGTCTCACTATGTAGTTGAGACTGACCTGGAACTTACTATGTAGCCCAGGCTGGTCTCAAACTCACAGCGATCCTCCTGCCTCAGCCTCCCAAGTGCTGGGATTACAGGCATGCGCCACCACGCCCGGCTCTAATAACAGAATGTTTATACCCATTTTATTTTGCTTCTTTCATAGTGTCTTGAGTACTCCTTGTCCTTTGTTCTTCTATACAAAAGTTACAATCGGATGGCCAATTTTCTCAGAAATTCTGGTTGAGGTATTATTTGGTGTTCAATATAATCTATAGAATAATTTGGAATGAGTATCCCTATGATAATGAATCCTCTTTATACGAACGTGATATGTATCTCTGATTATTTGGCTCTTCTTCATGCATTTAATTACCATTTTACAATTTTCTCTCTACAAGTCTTAGTCAACTCTAGGTGCATTTATCTTAAGGAACTTTCTACCTTTATTAATATGGTAGAGCCTATCTTTTGAAAATACTTTTTTTTGTAATTTTGCTTCAGTTGAATTGTTGTCTAATTGAAGATATCTTAGTGGCTATGAGCTTAGTCTCTTGAGGTAGACTGCTTGACTTTGACCCAGGTAGACTCCTGGGTATGCGACTATAATTTTTCTCAACATTTTAAAGTTACTGAGCTTCTTTCTGCCTCAATTTCCACATAGGTAAAAATATGACCAATACCTGTTAGGTTGTAATTATTGTGGCAGTTTATATAGATAAAGTGGTTATGATAGCACCTGCTCCAGAATACATATATGTTTAGGTTTCTGGTTGTTAATATTCCATACTCAATTTATTTAGAATCTCTTTAGTAAATTCTAATTATTTCTCATGATTTTAGATAATCCTTTCTATTTGCAGAAAGTAAGTGAAATAATCTTCAAATAATGGCAGTTTTGTTTCATTTCTGGTTCTTAAACCTTGCATCCTTATTCTTGTCTAACTCTATTACTTAGGTCCTATAATATAAACTCTAATAAAATGGAAATGGTGTCTTTATCTCGTTGGAGTTTACAAAGAGAGTACTTTAAATATTACATCATTAGTAATGATGCATAAGCTAGCTTTTTAATAAATAGACACTTTTCTGATTAAATAAGTTCTTTCTATCTCTATAGCTCCTAAAAACAGTTGATTAAAAATTAGGGTGGAAGGCACCTATCTAAGTTTAAGACCCTGTTATTCTGTTTTCATAACTGGAGTGAAGTGTTTAGATAGGTTTTAAAAATTATTAATCTAACTAGTTAGTCCCTGGAAATTCAAAATGACAAAAGCAAGGTACCAAATCCTTAAACTTATGTAAGGGGGTGTATTAGTTATTTTCCTGTTGGTGGGAAATACACCTACAACTTAAAGGAGGAGAGGTTTATTTGGCTCACAGTTTCAAAGTATTCAGGCCATGATTGACTGGCTCCAAGGCAGAAATGGCATCGTGGAAGGAGTAGTGGTTGCAAACTGCTCAGCCTGGGGCAGAGAAAGAAAGGGAGGCACAGAGGACAAGAATAAACTCTTCCAGATCAATACCCAGTGACCCATGTCCAAAGAGGCCCTACCTCCTAATTGCACATTCTGCTGTAAACACAATCAGTTGATGAGTATAGCGGTGCTAGGATCCAGTCACCTTTCACAAGCCCCACCTCAGAACACACGAGTGCAACAGTTAGTTCTAAACCATAGCAGGGGCTTTAGTTAGTAAAAGCAGCAGAAGGTTCCATTTTATTCTGATTCAGCAAGTCTCCTATGTGAAGTTTCAGTGTGAGAATATACTCAGAGTGACTTGGGGGTACTGCATTATGAATTAGCAATGTTCTCTGGTGACCAGGCCTTTCACTACATCTCTGTGTAAACCCACAACTCATAATAATGGCTCTGCCTAGAACTAAATGCCATGAGTAGTAAAAATAAGATTAGGGAGCATCATTTTAAGGAAAATTTATACTAAAGAAATCACTGCTGTGCTTCCTTGAAATTTTAATTATCCAATTAGATTCTGAATTTTAACAACTGTTTACCTTTAAGAAAATAAGGTAATTATGTTCAGAGCTGTTATTTTACTGGAAAATAAAACTACAGGAGTCTAGAAAATTCTCTCTTGTGATCTACACGAAATAAGTATAGGAATATACACTGAAGGAAACTGAAAGAAGATAGAAGTTAATATGTAAGGGGCTGCCAAGGGACTCAGAGCAGCATTAAGTATCAGTGGGGCGTAGACTTGACTTGATTTCTTTCTAAATTACTTCTCAATTCCCATCCCAAATGTTTCATGCCAATATTTTTGATGTTGCCATTTTAAAATTCATCAAAGTACCTACATATAGCACAGACTCAGTTCATCTGGAATCCACAAAGTTCAAAGGCTTGGTAGGATTATCTTTAGAAGGCTAGAATGAAGAAAGAGAGAAAAATGTCTTTTGTAAACGTAGGCTTCTACATTAAATACTTTGCTTCAACAGCATTGGAGTCATTTTGAGTTATTTGCCTATAAACTTATAAAATTCATTTCACACAGATGACAGTGGAAGCCTACGTTTCCCAGAGTGCCTACTATGGACAGGCTCTATGTGAACTAACACAAATTCGGATTAGTCCAAGTTGCTGTCTGGTAGCACTCACAGTAGATTAGGAAAGAGAAGTAGACATAAAATTCCACTATAATATGAAAAATCTTCAGGAAGGTAAACACCAGGGGCTGTGAAAATATTGAGAAAGACTGTCAGCTCCTCCCTGACTGTGGCAGAGGTGGGGACAGCAAATGCTTCAAGTCTGAAGTGGCTTGTGAGTAGGATATTGTAGGAGAGAAAAAAGGAGTTGAATTTTTTATTATTATAAAAGCAGAGCTGACACCTTGAGTGTGGTGAGTGCCATCACACAAGGATCTGTGATTATTTGAATATTCTGCTATACCATCTTGAAATTCTTAAAGTGCTCCACATTTTTTATAGTATATATCCATTCCCACATAGAATGTAGAGGAATATTAAAAAATCTTCACAGTCTCTGTCCCTCAGGGGGATACTAGTCTGAAATAGGATAACTGGCTCATTTTGAGGAAGAAAAAGAAAATGATACAATAAAGGTAGTTAGTGTTTTAAAGACATAGAGAAAATGGCAGCGATAGCAAAAATTATTTTTTTCTGGAATGGATTGGAATGGAAAAGGGGATATCTTACAGAATTAATGTTTGGAATGGGACTTGAAAATTGCTTTGCCTGTTTCACAAAAGGTGAGGAACAATGTTTTAGTCTGAGAAAACAGCATATGGAAAAACAAGTAAGAATTTGTTCAGTGAAATATGTATTTATTCATTGTTTGCTTTTTCTAGACACTATTCCAGACTTTGGAATACAGTAATGAACAAAATAAAGTTTCTTCCTTAATTAGCCTTGCATTTTAATGAAGAATCTAGGCAAGATAGTAAGAAGCAAATAAACTTAAAATGTCAGGTGATGGGAAGTACTATAAAAGCAAAATAGCAAGCTAAATGGATAGAGAATAAGGAGGAGGCTTTTAAAATCAGGTTCCTGACATGGTACCATTTACTTGAAATTTGAATGAAGTAAGAGAATGAGAAATGTAGCGGGAACAGCAAGTTCAGGATCTGGAGGGAGGAATAGCAGTATAATATAAGAAAATATGGAGGCCAGTGTAGGTAGAACTCAGGAAGAGAAAGGGTATTGGACAATAATGTTAGAGACCTAGACAAAGGCAAGGCCATGGAGGACATCTAGGCCATGGTAAGGACTTTGAGCTTTATTCTAGATGAGACAATTACTACAGGAGAGTTAAAGGCAAGGGAACTGCAACTCTAAATTGTGATGTGAAAAGTTACCTTGGCTGCTCTGTGGGTAATAGCCAGTAGAAGAGAAAGAGTGGGAGAAGGAGGCCCAGTTAGAAAGCAGTTACCATAACACAGCCAATAGACAATAGGGTGTCATCGTGTAATTTGGTTGTGATGGAGCCACTGGGACGTAGTTAGATTTGGGGTGTATGTTAGGTAGGGGTGACATAATTTGTGAGTGGATAAAATATGGAGTATGTAAAAAGATGAGTCTTATATTAATGACCTAAAAAATGTGGAAGAGTGGAGATGTCATAAATGATAGAAATGTCCTGTACATATTATGCTTAGGGGAGCTATTTTAGGCCAGGAGAAATAAAGTTTAAAATTTGTGTAAGTAAAGAAACAAGGTAAGGCAATACAGAGGTAGGAAGTATCTGAAGTTAAAGTTGTGTACACATTATGCGTAGGTGAGCTGGTTTAGGCCATGAGAGATGAAGTGTAAAACTGTATTTAAAGAACTGTATGGCTATAGAAAGATAGAAAATATTTAAGTCAGATCTTCTACATTAAGAGAAGTTTGGCTTTTCCCTAGGAATATTCAATTACAGAAAAATATGATAGCATCTTTATTTAAGGGGGATTATTTCTACTGCTGTGGAAAAATTCCCTCAGGAGATAGGGTAGAATAATATTAGAAAAGCATTGCCATAGTCTATATGAGAGACAGTGACATGCAATGCTAAAGTATTAGCTGATTTCGGGAAGAGGAAATGAAATTGAAGAAAGCCATGGTTTGCATTATGTATCAAATTACTTGCGAGCTCCTATTTTCCAGCCGTCGTCTTGGGGGTTGGATGCTTTATGATGATGAGAAAAACCGATGATAGTTTGTGATTTCATGGAATTTACATTCTACTGGGGAAAGAAAGACAATAACATAAATATGTAATATATAAGGAAGTTAAGATGGTGATAAGTGATACAGGAAAAATGTAGCCAAGAAGACAAGAGGATGTTGAATAAAGAAAGAAGGCTTTAATTTTCACGTTCTGTGAACACCTTCATTCATTTAAGAAGTATTTTTTGCATGTACAGTGTGTCCTCAGGTGGTTTGCTAGGCACTGGCATTCAGTCGAGATAAATTTTTATTTTTTCCATAACACGGAGAAGCATAAATGATTTCACTTTATGTTTTTTAAATGCTCTTCTTTGGCTAATGTTTGTATTGTAACTGTCACAGCCCTTTGGGATCTGAGACATCTCTGTGAATGTCCCCACTGACACAAACATCACTATTGAACTATGAATTATGGCAGTGGTGGCAAACCTATGGCATGTGTGCTGCAGCAGCTGTTATTGTTGAAAGCCCCAAAAAGTTTACCATTACTGAGTTGTGGGAACTCAATAAAAGAATTAAAATATTTGGTCCCTGCACTGAAGGACTCTGGTGTACAGAGTTGATACATGAACTGAGTTTTAGTCTAATAATTCTTTCTGAAAAACAGTGTTGAAAGGGACATTGCAAACAACAAAGCCACATCTCATCAGACACATTTTTCATGACAGCTCCATCTAAAATAATGGCATCCCCACAAACTTCACTCCTCCAGTCTTACTTCAGTTTTATCACTTATTACCACCTAACACATTATCTATCTCGCTAAGTTGTTGTTGTTGTTGTAGTTGTTGTTGTTTTTAACCGGGCTGTCTTTTGGACCAGAATATAAGCTCAGTGATTTTCTCAGTTACTTTTGCTGTTGAATCTCCAGTATATGGAATGTAGTCTGGTGCATGCTCCGAATTCTTCTTTCTTTTAATTTTTAAATGCATATATTTTGGGAAGAAAGAAGAAGAAGAGCAGTTGCAAGAGTGGGGAAGAATAAAAAGCTATTATGAGCAACCAATCTGATAGAAGTCAGTACCAGCAATGAATTTGGTGAAGTGCATACATATAATCCAGGCAAATCCTGTTTGGCCCATACACATGTATTTTTGACTAGCTTACAGGGTAGGCTGAACAACAATGCCAATTTCTCTGGAGCTGGGACTTTTCCCAAGCCATGCTATGTTCAATTGTAAAGCTAAGAAAATTGAAGACTATTTAGAATGATTGGTCATCCTCTGGTAAAAGGTATGGGTGTCATATAGTTATGCAAAATATGACTAAAATAGCAAAAACTCTTCTATTCCTTCATCTGGTGACTCTGGTAATTCCCATTCCCTCACAAGTTCTCTGTTTTCAACATATAGAGAAGATCTAAATAAGCTTATTCCTACTGGCTCTTCCACATCTAACAGTCTGTGGTTCTTGTTGCTGTACCTAATACTGCAATGACCTCGATAACAGCTGAGGTAGTTAGTTAACTGAATCCAAAGAGCTTACTTAATAAGCTAACAGCTTTGCTATTGGGAAATGACACTTATATTGCATTTTTAAATTATGTCCCAGAAAGTCTAGCATCCAGTCAAATATTTTGTTGTTTTCCAAATTTCAGGGGATTTATTTATGTTGGCTCCAGTAATACCCTACCAATTTTTTTTTTTTTTGTGGCCCTCATTGCCCTTAGGTGATTAGAGTAGTGCAGCCGAGGCTGTTATTTTATTGGTCCTGAGGAAGATCCATATCTGACCAAAACTGGTTAAACATAGCCCCACGATGTCTTAAAGTCTGTTAAAAATTGGTATGAAGTGTATGCAGAAAATATGTATACATTATCTTATAATACATTAAAATTTAATTATTCAAAAATGAATGCTCCCAGTGATGTAATTTTTATTGAACCCAGAGAAAGAGGAGAGAACAGAAATACAGAGTACTAAAATGCAGAGAATGGAAAAAAGTACACAAATCTTCCCATTAAATAAGAAAAGGCTGTGGGATGAAATATCATTTTGACCAAGATTTCGTTATGCACCACATGTCTCAAGACCCTTGTTATTCTCTCAAACCTGGGTTCCCAGATTAGTCAAGTAGTGTTTTTACAATCAAAATCTCTCTCAAGCATTCTTCTCCCCAACTCCAGATTGATTTACTCTTTCAGCCCAGATGACATAGACATTTATCTGACCTACAGTCCTTATGACTTCCCTTAATTCTAATCAGTTCCCCAGTGTTCACATCAAATTTGGGCTTACACATAACTGCAGTTAATATTAGTGTCAGAATGAAGTTAAAATATTTTCTAAAGATGGTAAATTTTTCTGGAAATGTTGAGTTTTCACCTGTCTTGCTTTCTTGCTTGCATTTGGTCCAGCTTCTATGTGCACTTTGTCATAATCACTTGCACTTATCCTTTTTCATCTACTCTTGTAGTCTATATGGCTTTTGATTCAATATGTTATTAAATACATCATATCCTCCCTTCAGTTTCAAATTGGTTTGATTTTAGTCTTTTCCTAAATTGTCATAGCTTTATATTTACAACCATGATTTAGAGATGCCAAGCTTTCAACACTACACCATCTTATGGTTAGTCCTTTTTGTCAAAAGCAGTCCCTTCATATTGGTTAGACTTCAAAGCTAAGAAAAACTATATTCGTGTACTTATGGGGTTGTTTGGTCCTGAATATGCCTCAGAAAACATTTATTTCCACCTCCAAATATGATGTTTTGTCCTTCTCTGGTTTAATTTTTTTCTCATTGAGTTTATCGGCACATTTTAGGTTTACAGTACAGTTACATTCATCATTGGGATCTTATACCTTTACATGACAGGTCTTGGTTCTCATTTTTCCCCTTCTCCCTGCCCTCCCTTCATCCCTTCCTCTCCTCCCCATTTACAAACATTTTTATTTACATGTTTTCATTTTCTCCTGATTTTTTATTCTTTCCCTTATTTCTTTTCTCCTACCCTTCCCACTTTCCCTACACCTTTAGCGCTTTTCTTCCTATTTCACATTGTCAATTATCTCATTAGGAGCTTAGGTACTATTATAGTTTGTTCACACAAGAGAAACAATCCGATATTTATACATGTGTGACTTTTTTATTTCACTTAGGAGTATATCCTCAAAATGTATCCATTTTCCTATGAGTGAATCTCATTTCTCATTCTTTATGGCTGAGTAGTATTCCATTTTATAGAAAAAACACATCTTCATTATCCAGTCTTGAACTGATGGGCAAATGGGCTTTTTCCAAGTTTTAGCTATTACAAACTGTGCCTCTATAAACATAGGTGTGCATATATCACTGTGATATTCTTTTAATTCTTTTGGAAAGATACCCAGCAGAGGGATGGCTGGGTCAAATGGAACCTCTAGCCCCAGCAATTTGAGGTATCTCCATATTGATTTCCATAGTGGTTTCACTGGTCTGCACTCCCACCAACAATGATAGCAGGTCAATTCCTTAGGAAACATCTTACAGTATCATAATGCAGACCTTCCAGCTAGAGGAAATACCTACCTTTCTTCAGGACTGAAGTTCATCTCCTGTGTGTCCTTGTGAACTCTGGCTGTATTCTTTGATGTTGTACAAGATAATTCTTTTTTCTAAATAATAGCTCTTTAAAGAGTTGAGGAGAGTGATGCCATTTTGTCTCTCCTAAATCTTCCCTGTTCCACATTTTGTGATCCTACTCTTTCACGGGTCCCTCATTTGACATGGAAAAAAGTTCCTTCACCAATACTGATTGCCTTCTCCAGCTCTTCTGGCTCTTCTCCTTGTAGTGGCACTCAGAAAACAGTATTTCAGAGATGCCCATTAGAACTATTGGAGAATACTTACATTTCCTATGTATTGCGTACACTTTGCTTAGCAGCCTGACCTCCAGAAACTTACTTGTTTAACAATCGTGATATGAATGATTTTCAAGCAATTGGGCCTTGATCGGTAGCATCAGCATCTGTGTCACTTCACAACTTGCTAACAATGCAAATTCTCAGATCAGATAGCAGATCTAAAAAATCAGAAACTTGGAGTGGAGCTCTTTAAACTACGCTTCCTGGGAATCACTACACTCTACGCTGATATTCAACCCCCTAAATAGTTCTTATGCTTGCTGTACTATACAAGACCTCGTATACTGAATATGTATTTGACTTCCTTTCCCCCAATTTTACTGAACTTCATTAGGCATATTCCGTTGCCTCAGTTCAGTAACTGCTTCCTGGATTCTGAAGCTGTTCTACATTATATTTGCTAACGCTTGCCACCACCATGTTGTGTCAACTACACATGTGATAAGCATGAGTCAAATATTTTTTAAATTATTTTATCCTTTTGCTGATAAAGCAAAGCTAATCATTTTCCTCAGGAAAAATATGTTTTCACATTAGAGAAACTGACAGCTTCTGAGGGATTTTGCTGTAAGTAAGCTCTTGCATGTCATTCTATTCGTCCAAAGAAGCTGGAGCTCTTGGCCAGTACAGACTTCCAGACAAAGATCCTAATGTCCAAAAGGAACTCAATCACAGTCCAGTTTGCACCACTTATTTATAATATAAACAGGAAGCACTTAATCAACCCAGCTTGAAGCTTCAGCTCCAAATACCGTGTTCTGAAATCACCTGGAAATGTTTGCCAAGTGGTGTCCCCAGATATTTGATTTACTTGATCTAGGATGAGGCTTTGTCACGGGAGTTTTAAAACAATTTGTGGCACAAACCTGATCTGGAGCTGGGTTGTTTGATAATCACTGAAATAGGGCCTTCTGTAGATCTTGCCGTTTGTGTGAGTGAGATGCAAGCCTGTGCAGGCTTTGAGCAGTGGAGTGGCATGATCTGACTTAGGAGTTACAAGGATAACTGGCTTCCCTGTTGAGAAGTGAATAAAGTACATGACACAAAAGAGGTACAGATGAAGTGCTACAGCCATTCAAAAAAGAAGAGCTCACCGCTCAGGGATGATTAGGGAATCTTCACAGGAGAGTAGGCTGTATGTGAACTAGATTTTGAAGCTGAAGAAAGTAGTTGTGAGAGAGGCATTTCCGGCATTTGAGAGGGTATGAAAAACACAGAGAGGGAAGACAATGCAGAAGAGTATTTAGTGAACAGCAAGGACTCCTGGTAAGTGATGTTTCATGTCAGACACAAAATGAGACAAATAGTTTGAGACTATCTTTGTAGGTCTCAAATGACAGGCTCAGGATTTTACACTTAAAGATGTAACCTTGGAAAATAAATTGAGATCTTTCATGCAGAAAAATGACACTATTGAAACCATGTTTGAATGGTTTTTTTTCTCTCTAACTTCCAATGCTATAACTAATACTTATTAAGAATGTGCCTCTGTCTGCCTCTGACATTTCTCCAAATGTATCCTCTCTCTTCTGACTACTATCCTTGCTCCTTCATTGAAAACACCACTGTCATATGGCAAGGACTGTTTCCTGACCCTTCTACATTTGCTAAGGTTTGTCATCTCTAAACTATAGCATTTGTTTACTGTCTTCACACAAAGTTGATATTTCTAGATGATGTATTAATTTGTATATTTGCATCTAGTACACTAATGCACTGCATTCTTTTTGTTTCTTTTAATTGTATTTGTACTATTCTCAATAGCTTATATATGAAGTCAACCTAGGTATCCATCAGCTACTGAATAAATAAAATATATATAAAACCATAAAAGGGGAAATCTTGTCATTTCTGACAACATGAAATAAGCCTTGCACAGAGTATTAAATGCTGCAGCATCTCATTTTTGTGTCGTATTCAAAATAGTCCAACACTAAAAAACCATAGAATGGTGGTTGTTATGGGCTGATGAGGAATTGACAAGGTGTTAGCTCAGAGACACAAAACTTCACTTGTTTTATTTTGATGATCTCACTGGATATTAATGATGCTAATCCTTTGGTCTGTGATTTTATAGACTTGTGAATTTGGCCAAATAAGGAGCTTAGCTCCAAATTGTACATATAAGTATCAGACATTATGGGTTCCCAGGGATACAAACAATCAAGAGAATGGTACTGGTGGGAAATGTGTGTTATGCTGGAATAGGTGGTATACTGTCAGAAGCTACAATATAAGTTCATAAAATAGAGTTTTCACCTGAGACGGTAGGTTGTCATGCAGACATTTCAATTTAATTTGTGTTAAATTTATTATTTAGTACCCACGTTTCCCTGTGAAAATTTACCCAAAAAACTGATCTCATAATTTTCCCTTTAGCTTGGCTACTTTTGCCAAAACTTTCAAGTGTTTGTGAACATATATTACATGATGTAGAATTACACTAATGTGTTTTCCTTCCATTTATTAGATTGATGTTTCTGAAGGATGGTTTTTCTCAAAATAGGGCTTTTATGAATTTTCTCAGAAAGTCATCTTCTATCATTATTTTATGATTCAATTATTTTATTTCAATTGAAGTCTTTTAAGCAATCATATTACCTTGGTTACTGATGTCACACAAGATCCCCTTTGTAACAAACATTGCAGTATGACCTTTTGATGATCCTTGAGGAGTCCATGGACAATTATACTTTCTGAGAAACAAGGAGTCAGGATAAAGTAACATCCAACTTATTTTATTATTTGTACATTTTGTATTTCTCTGGTGTGAGGTTAAATCTGAAGTCTGTGTTCCCACCTCTCATTTTGACCTAGACAGAAGTTAGAAGCAGTGATGACCGTGGTTTCACTGGTGGTGGCACTGTACTCTCAATGACAATCAGAATGATGGCTCTTGACATTTTCACAGATTCTATATTATGTTAGGGCTGAATGTGGGGCTTTGTCACTTAAATGCCCTCAAATCCACTGAGATTTATTTTTCATATACTCACTGATCAATAAACATCCGTGGGATATAGGCATAAAACTACTTAAGGTAAACAATATATAATATAAATTGTGGGGCTTTAAAAAGTAAAGATAAAATTGTTTAGTATAATACATCTATGGAAGGAAGCTAATGAAGAAATGCGAATGACGACAAATTTAATGTCACTTCTCTTGAACAGGCATGTTTCTCCATTATTTGTGTCTTAACCTGTTAGCTGGCTGAGAATCAAAATCCATCAGAGTGATATTTGATAATGGTGTTGGTAAAAAAGGGAAAAGGAAGTTTAGCTTTTCTCTGCATAGTGTACTGATTCTGCCTTGAGAGGGTGGAAGGGAAGAAGAAAAACAAGGAGGGAAATTGAAGGAGGGAAGGAGGGAGGGAGAGAGAGAGCGGGGTAGGAGGAACAGAGAAACAGACAATGATAGAGACAGGTATTTTAATTTACCTGATCTCAAAATGATTGAACATCATATACAAAACATTTAGTGTACACAGCTTCATGATTTTCTCCTACCGAGATGTAAGATTTTTTTATGCACTTTGGCTTTTAGAAAGAAAAATGGCAGTTTCTACTGTACAAACATCACCATCTTTGCCACTGTTTTAGAAGAGTTATGGCTTTGCCTTCATGTTTCTTCTTAGGATTGAGAATTAAGAAATGCTTTCCTAAGCCATTTTGGGGAATTCAGTTGATGTGTCTTACTGATCTTACTGGTTTTCTGTTTCAGATCATTATTAAGAGGAAAAATAGTGTTGGATGTATTCTGACTTACTCTCTGAGGGAGCCTGCTATGCTATCCAAATTGTGGGGTCTCTCTCCAGTTTTTCTCTGTTATTCAGACTCTCAGATGATTTCTAATGATCACAATCGTTGCTTGAAAGTGGCAGAATACATGCTGGTGATTTAGCTCAGTGTTTCTATTGCCTTCCTCACAAGTGCAAGGTCCTGAGCTCAATCCCCAGTACCAAAATAAATATGGGAGTGACTACTTAATGGAAACAGTATTTACTTTGGAGTAATAAAAATGTTTGGAGGGCTGGGGATTTAGCTCAGTGATACTGCCATCTGCTTCACAAGTGTAAGGTCCTGAGTTTGATCCCCCTCCCCGTACAAAAATAAGTAAGTAAATAAATAAATAAAATTATTTTTTTAAAATGGCAGAGTACAAAAACCAACACAAACACCAAAAAGCAGTGTTCCTGTGTACTAATAATGAACCTACTAAGAAAAAAATTAGGAGAACCATTTCATTCACAATAGCATCTACACAATTTAAATACATAGGAATCTAACTAACCAAGGAGGCAAAAACCTGTAGAGTGAAAATTACAGAACACTGAGAAATTGTAGAAGACATTAGTAAATGGAAAGCCATCCCTTGTTCATGGATCAGAAGTCATATTGTGAAAATGACCATATTACCAGATTCAATGCAGTTGCTATTACAATCTAAACAACGTTCTTCACTGAACCAGAAAATAACAATCCCGAATTTCATATGGAATTAGAAAACATCCAGAATATTCAATCCAACTCTGAGCAAAAGCAACAATGCTGGAGGCATCAAAATACTGGAATTCAAGCTATATTGTAAAGTAATAGTAACAAAAACAATATATTATTAGTTAGAAAAAAAATGTAGCATGATAGAAGAGAATAGAAGAGCTAGAAACAAACCTGTGAGACTAAAACTTTCTGATTCTTGACAAAGGGCCAAAAACCACGCTGATGAAAATTTAGCCTCTTTAATACACAGTGCTAGGAAAACTGGATATTCACATGCAGAAGATGGAAAATAGATTTCTGTCTCTCACGTAGTACTAAAATTAAATCAAAATGGATTAAAGACCTAGGTATGAAGCCAGAAGCTGAAACTGTGGAATACAAGATAAGGGAATCACCTAGACTATACAAAGAACTCAAAAGCAATGAAACCCCACAAAAGTAAAAAAAAAATGAACTGAATAAATACTGCTCAAAACAAAATATTCCAGTAGCCAGTAAGTATGTGAAAAAATTGTCAACACCCCTTAACCCATCAGGGAAATTCAAATGGAAACTACATTGAGATTCCATCTCACTCCAGTCAGAATACTTATCATCAAGAAAACAAAAACAATAAATTCTAGTGAGGATGCAGGGAACAAAGAACTCCTGTTACATTGTTGGTGGGGATGTGAACTCTTACAATCACTATGAAAGTCAGTATGGACATTTCCAAAAAAGCTAAAACTAGAAAGAGGACTTGACTCAGATATACCACTCTTGGGCATATTCTCAGAAAAATGAATGCATTCCTAGTATAGTAAGACTTGCCGAACCATATTTATAGCATCATAATTCACAGTAGCTAGGCTGTAGAAACAGCCTAGATGCCTGTCAATAGATGAATAGATAAAGAAAAATGCTAATATATATGTATATTGTTTAGCTATAAAAAAGAATACAATTATGTCATTTACAGGAAAATGGAAGGAATTTGAAGTCATGTCCAGGAAAATGAGAAAAACTCAGAAAATTAAATATTGCATGTTTTCTTTTATATTAACAAACCTAAAAAGTACATGAAGTATAAGTATATTAAATAACAGAGATATGACAGGACACCAGGAGTAGACTGTGCACACAGAGAAGGGGTTCACCGGGAGAGGGGAGCAAGGGGGACTAATTCAGGTGGAATTGATTAAGATATGATAAATGTATGAACCAGCTTCCCCAAACAAATCCCATCTCCATGTAATGTTAACATGCATTGATAAAATATAATAAAAATGTAAATACCATAATGTCCTTGCTTTGTAAAAGCATTTCGTGGCATTTGAAATTGCCTTTTTTGTTTTTTGCTTTTTGTTTTTACAGTGAGAAAGGGTATAATGCAGTGCTGGAGAATTTAGGTGGCTGAAACTGAGTGAGATTAAGGAAAAAGAAAAGTTTGCAGGGTGCAAAGAAAGACTGCCATTAGATGAAGATTCTTCTATACTCAAGCAGTCTTAGTGACACTCCTATCTATGGGGAAGGGGCACTCAAGGCATAGGGTAAGGAAGTTGTTGAGCCAGTTCCCTCCAAAGCATTAGCAAAGCTCTTGTAAATAAGATAATACAAAAAAATCGACTACTGTGTTACCTGCTTTATTAAATGCAACTGGGTACAATATATCATAGTTTTAAACAAGATAAAACCTCAGTTTTATCGCTTCTTACCTGTAAAACCTTGGATAAGTTATCTCACCTATCTGAGGCTCAGCTCATTCTGCAAAAATGAGTTTATATTAGTCAGTGCCTACAGGAGTTTGCAGGGCTGGGCCAAGGCTCCTCAAAAGACTGCACATGCTCTGAATCAGATTTAATGCAAGGCACAGAAATTTACAGAGTCAACTGTGGAAGAGTGCAAAAGATTTGTCAGCATGCTAGAGATCCAAAGCATCCAGCCAAAGGCTTAGAGCCCAGAGCAATGTCCCAGAGAGTCCACATCGGGAGGCCAAAGGATCTTCCACAGAAGACCATAGGGTCTGTGCCAGGTGGTGGAAGAGTCATTGCGAGAAGCTAGAGTCTGCTCTGTCAAAAAGGCTGGTCTTGGAAGCTGAAGAATCTACACTGAAAGCCAGGAGAAGCGAAGACCAGAGTGCCTGCTAAGAGAGCAGCAGCCATCCTTGGTGACTGTGAGGACCAGAGTTCCTCTGAAGACAATAGCTGAATCTCCTCCAAGGGAAAACAGGCACAGGGAAGCTCTTCCCAGGAAAATGAGTTCAAATTCTCCTTCCTTCTAGTTCTTGTTTTATACTGTTAGCATGATAATCCTTAAAGAGGGTCTTCCAGGCCCAAAACCATGCTGAGTCAATTCAGCTGGGGGTGTCCCCTCAAGTTGACAATTAATCAATTAACTAACACAGAGTACAATAGTCCCCTAGCTGTTGTGATGACTAAATCAGATCATTATATATTTAGCTTCTAGCCCATGATTTAACCATCATTTATTTTTCAGTGAGGACAGCTTTAAAGCTAAAAGCAAAATGACCATTGTTTGCAGCATCATTTCGATTTTCATGAGCATATCTGCTGCAGTATCTTTTTAGCTGCTTGCAGATGATTTTCTCTACTGCACTGGTTTTGTCCAACTGTCCAAAAAATGGATGATTATGCCTATTTTTCCCAGTACTGGAAACTGAATCTAGGGCCTTCACACTGAGCTACATGCCGGCGATTTAGCTAATAGAGCTCTGGTCATTTACGGCAGTCCTTCAATTTACCACCCTCCAACCTATCTGACTCTGTTTTATTTCTCTTGAAATAGAAAATTAAAATGATGTATAGAGCAAAATGTGCCACCCAGGTGGACTGACCCACCCCCCAGACCCTCAGTGTATTCTGAGTCCTTTTTATCTTTAACTTTGATGTGCGGTCTCACTAGATTTCCAAGCTGGTCTTTAATTCCAGCACTCTGGGAGGCTGAGGCAAGAGTATTGTTATGCCTATTTTAAATCAAATACCCTCTGAATTCACCATTAAAACTAAAATCAAATTCACTTCTTTTCATTGAGAACAAACACCAAAGAAAGGGATTACCCACCTCATGCAGATTTACTACTGACAGGACTGAGCCTTGGACCCAGGCCTACTGACTCATTTCTGGGGTTCTTAGTCTATCACTGCCTCATTTAAGAGAGTGCCTTCCTTATTTTTCCACTCCACTCCCAGAGCACACTCAGTCACAATATGGGATCCTCCCTCCTTATTCTCTGCAAGGAGAGATTGCTTTCCTAGTTTTGTTTTTGATTTCTCTCTATAACACTAAATTGAATTAAATTTTCAAAAACAGTTCTTCATTACACTAGACACGTTTCAAGAACTCAATAGCCACATGTGACCAGGGGTTACCCTACTGGGCAGTGCACATATAGAATACATCTGACACTGAAGAGAGTTCTGTAGTTCATAAGGCTCTATGCCTTTTCCACTTCCAGAAACCAGGATCTCTACTGGATCAGATCCTACCTTGACTGCCTGCTAATTAGATTCACTTAAATCAGAGATTTCCATCTTCTCTCTACCCATGATCAAAGGAAAGATACTTTATTTATATGATTATGTACATACACACACAAACAGATGGGAGATTGAAAGTCAATGTGGAAACAGAAAGTTATTTTAATAACCTTGAGTGAAGCTGTATTCTGTGCAGTAACTACTTGCTGAGCACTGGGCCAGGAAGTTGGGCAGTGAGAGAAAGGGAAGTGTTAGGAGTTGGGCTTGAGGTCTTTGGGAGTGGGTATTGCCAGTCAGTGAAATAGGGGGAAAAGGAGTTCACACATCAATTTCCAATTTGGACTCACATTCACATTCCTTATATAAGAAATCCCAGAACAAATGGAAGGGATTACATTAACATCTGAGACCCCCCATGAAAATTGCATTTGAAATAGATATTTAATTTTCCTAACATGTCAGTGAGAAGAATCAGGCAAAATGCAGTAGATACAATTTTTAAGGACCATTTCCATTGGACGATTTTTAGTCTAGAACATTATCTTTTTTAAATTATGAAAATTTAAAAAATATACAAGCATTTTATAAAATGCCAAAAAGTATAAAATAGGAAATCACCCATGAACATGTTTTCTAAACAAGCATTTCTACCATTTGGGGAAATTTGATTCATGCTGCAAGAATTTATGTGGCACAGGCCATTTGCCAGGAGCTGATTCGACATTGGAGGTATTTCAACAAAGGAAGAGACACAGTCCTTGTGTTCATGGACTTTATCGTCCAAATAAGGAGAAAACAATGAATTATTAAATAAACAAAATAGTGCCAAATATTGGTAAATACTATGAAGAAAGATGTAGCAGTGTGAAAGTGATTAAGACTTTAGAAATGTAATTATATATAAACAGACTGGGAAAGTCTAAGGACATGATAAGGTCTGGGAGCTGAATGACAAAAAGGAGCCAGCTCTGTGCAGCTCAGAGAGAAATGTATTCCAGGGCAGAAAAAAATAGATTACAGGAGCTCTAGGGCAAAAAGCTACTTAAAGTATTCAAAAAACTAATAAAATGTCAATGTGGTCACAACACCGAGAAACGGGGGAGATACAGGTGAGCTACATGTTCAAAGTTTCTACTGAGACTTACAAATGTATTTGTAATCCTATATTCATTTTATAGGATAATTTTCTTGTCTATGGAAGCTTTTCATTTAATGGCATCTAATGATATTTTATGGACTTGATATTTCATTGTATTTATCCAATATTATTCATTAAGTTACTAGTATTAAGTTTTGTTCTTTAAATTAGCCCTGTATCTTTTGCTCATTCACTATGGTCCCTATCTTTGCTTTGGAGAATTTTATAAAGTCTCTGTTGTAACATAGCTGTCCGCATATTTAAGAATGAGAGTAAAATCGTATTTGGAGCTGTGCAAATATAGCAGTGTTGACAGATCAACTTCAGTGTGGTAGATGCCACCATATCAGTATCAGAGATGGATAATATTCTAATCTCCCCCACTGGGTAGCCTGGATTCTAAAAACTCTACTGCTTGAGGGAGGTCAGAAATAGAGACTTATGTGTGTTTACACCCATGTTTATAGCGGCACAGTTTGTAATGTTCACAAATATTCTTGAAAGAATTGTTGCTTCTTGTACAACTCAGGTATTAAGATTACATGATAATATAATACAATGTACCGGATATAATGCAGTATAGCAAAAATAATATAAATCAGTTTGTATTTGTACTTCAGTGCCTTATACTCTGACAACCTGAGTTTGGATCCTGGCTCTACTACTCGCTGTGATTTTCTGCAGGTTACTAATTCTCTGTGTCAGCTTTCTCTGTATGAAATAAGGATAATCATAGAATCTACCATATGGGGTTATTTTCCATAGTACAATGTGTTAATATAGTTCAGCACTTTGGAACAACAGTTCCTGATATACAGTGATCTATACATAATGATTAATGACTATTGATAACCACTCTATTAGTACTAAGGTATCCTAATGCTACAGTTATACTACTATTTTAAAGGCCATGGAAGAGGTATTTGACTTCCCTCTTTAGCCACATCTGGTAAAATTTGGACTAATGAAAGGAAGCTATGGTGAAGTGAATTTTGGTCAGAATAAGGAAAAGAAGGTCTTTTCTAACATTGTAAGCAGCCAATGATGGAATATATCACCTTAAAGTTAAATGAGTTCTTTGTCATGGAAATATTCAAGAGAAAATCTGTCAAGCCTTTGTGGCACTCTTAAAAGAAAGTTTCTAAGAGAGAGCCACATAGCACTGAGTGAACACTGTGGTGCTTTTTTCAAATCTGAGATTTACAGTCCCAACATTGTAGCTTTACAAAATGACAGAAATTGATATAAAAAGTAGAGAAAGCCGACACTAGCCAGTTTGACTCTAGTTTTTAGTTGCACTATAGTTTTGAATAGACAAAAATAAAGGGAAGTCTTGGTAAAACTGTGATGATTTATCATATACAAGCATTGTTGGGAAATAAGTTCAAGTACAGAGTAAATATTTTAACTAAACTTATTTACTTTGAGAATTTCTAGGCAAAACTAGTTCATGAGGAAGGAAAGTAATTCAGACTTTTCTTACATAGATATATAATTCAATAAAATGAGCAATAAAATTCATGAAAGTTGGTATTAGATATAATGCTATGAGTGGGTGGCCAGTAGTTACAAAGAAGATAGAGATGATTTAAACTTTAAAACAGCATCTTTCATGGCTAAATAATAGCAAATGCATTTGTTAGTGCTCTGAAATTCAGAATCCCTGCGGAATCCTTTCAACCCCGAGTTACACTATTTAAAGATATTTTATCTCAAATTTCATTTCTCTTAAATTTCATTTTATTTTCAAATAACTACTGAGAACAGCTAGTAATAATACTCACTGTGACAGATCCACATATTTAAATATCCTAAGTTGTTGCTGAGTTTGTAAGCAAATGAACCCTCAAGTGTCTGTGATTGAAAGTGAATCAGAAGCTTTGAATTGCTTTTTCAGTAGGAAAATATATTTATTCAGTCCTAGTTTTTTCTCTGTACTCAATGATACATCTTTACAGTGACACAGAACCAGAATATCCTGAAAGAAGTCCTGTGACCTAGATGAGTAGAACAGACATTAAGAACACAACTTAAATTTGACTGTGCAATGTTGGGTGTGCGCTTAACCTTTCTGAGCTTCATTTATTTTGATTTGTGATGTGAGAATGCAAGATCAATATGTAGATGAAGAGAAATGCTGTACATAATATTTCCATGCACTCTAGTGCACGGTAGTTTTTTAAGTATTGAATTTTAAGGAACTGGGTCGATTCCTTTGATACCTAGAGGAAGCACAATGGATAGAGAATAAATGTGGATAAAAGAAAAGAGATATTATACCTCTCTGACTGACAGAATTACTCTGACACTTCAAATATAAAAACTTTATCACTGATCATTTTTACTACTTTCCCTCCAGCTCCCCAAATTTTTGAATCTCCCCAGGCCTAATGGAGAGAAAGAACCTCTTGGTGGCAATGTGCACATCTAGCTTTACTTGCCTGCTGCATTTCTCATGACTTCTGTTGCTCATTCCTGGAACAGGATTGGACTATCTTCTGGCTAAGCATTTCAGGTTGTCCATGTCTGGAGCCTTTTTTCACTCCCCACACCTCTGTCCGTGCCATAGTCTCTGGTTCTTGACAAACTTGTGGTCCAGAGCACTGGGCCATGGGTTAATGAGCAATGAGACAGGGTGGCATTGCCAATTTAGCACATAGTCTAGATGCTAATACTGCAATACTTTATGGAAGCACACATTTCCCTGTCTTTGAAAACAGGTTCTTCACCTTCCATCAGTGCAGAATTAATCTTGATAGGTGCCTGTCGTTAACACTCATTGTATGCAGGGTGGTGAAAAGTCATTTACAATCAGGTCAATTGCGTGACATCAAGGGAATGGTAAAGTAAATTATGTTGCATCCCTATGATATACCATTATGCAGCTATTAAAATGATATTTACAAAGACAGACAGAAAAAGATGATCAGATGGAACCATGAAGGCAGAGATGGGAGTAATATGGCCCCAAAGCCACGTAATGATCGCAAGCACCAGAAGCTAGATAGCTATATTATACAGCTTTCCCTTCCCTTGGATAAAATACCTGAAATCCACAAATTAAAAAAAGCAATGCTGATTTAGTTCAGTTTGCAGTGGTTCCAAATCACAGTTGATCGTCTCCAAGGCAGAAATGGCACCTTGGAAGGTCCTGGTGGAGTAAAGATGCTCGACCCACAACAGCCAAGAAGCAGAACATGAGGAGAAGAGATAAGGGCAAGAATACAACCTTCAGAATACTCCCTCAGTGACCACCACCAACCACGCCCCACCTCCTAACAGCACATTCAACTACTGAACTCAACAATGGATGATTCCACTGAGGACTGTAGCGCTCCCAAGATGCCATCACCTTCCAAACACATGAGACCTTCAGGGGACACTTTAAATCTAAACCGCAATGGAGCAAGGAAGAAATTCTCAAGTAGAGCCTCTGGAAAGATCATGATCAACCAACACCTTCATTTTGGCATTTTCTTCAGACTTCTGGCCTCCACAATGATAAGAAAATAAGATAGTGTTGTTTTAAGCCCCCAGGTGTAATTTCTTATTGCATTCCACAGTTACATTGTAATGCAGGAGACATGGCCTTTGGCTAGGAAGAGTTTTTGGAATAAATTAGGGGGTTGGGAAGGGATAAAAAGAGAAAATTATAAAATGTTGTTGTAAATGACAAACTATGCTGGCTCCTAAGGTGACATTGGTGCTGGGTCTTGAAGGATTCATACACCGGTACAAGGACTTGCCAACCGATTTCAGGGGAAAGGCATAATAATTAGACCTGTGAGGGAAATAATTTGTAGTTTTAGTCCTATGCAAACAACACCATGCTTAATTTGTAAAAGCAGTGGGTAGAGGGAGCGTAGAGGAGAGGCTGCTCCTCAATTTCCATATATATAAAATACTAAGTTTGTAATAGGTTTCTGAAGCTTTCCTGCCATTTTGAATTTCCTTAAATCTGTTCTGATGGCACTGGTAGAGAAAACATTATGAACCAGTATATTTGGGCTGGTCAATTTCAAGTATTTATACGACTGAGGTAAGCATGCATAAACACTTGAATTATAAAACTGGAAATAAAATATAGAATGCATTGTTATGAGAATATATTTGTGTGAATTGAATTCTATGTAAATATTTGTACCCATATGCCAAACTCAGAAACACAGAAGGCAAACGGATGTTTACTATATAGTATCATGGTTTGCAGCTTTTTTTCTTCTTAAAATATTTATGGTAAAATGAAATACACTCTTGAATAAAATTTAAAAATAGAATTATAGATAATGAATTGGGACCCAGGTAGAGAAAGGTGAATTCAAACACAAAGTTTAGCACTGGGTGAAAAATATTTTTTATTGTCCATTTTGTGTCACAGTGACAGTATAACATATAGAGGCTGGAATGGTCTAATCAACCCAGCTGCCAAAAACAAAACTTGTTTTGATTTTTCAGTGATACCTTAATAAGATTTAAACTGTCCCTTAGGATAGAACATGAAATGAACTTTTGCTCATGTTCAGCTTCTACTTCATCATAGTATTTTGTGTGTGTTGGTTCTATGGTTCCTTGCATTTCCTACCTTGTGTAGTTTATCATGCTCTCTCACCTAAGGTATTAAGAGGGAGAATCAAATCTTATTTGTTACTGTTCATTCCATTTTTCATTGATATTCTAGGTCAGTAGTCCTTCTTGTATTCTTTTCTCTGTAGAAGGTCTGTATGCCTTTTAAGAACTACTTAATTAATTAGGTTTTTAGTGCTTTGATGATTTCCTTTTCCCCACACTGCAAGAATTTCTTACCCACTGTATTAGCTGGAAAGAAATGTGTAATACCTGCAACTTATGGGAGAAAAGATGTATTTTGGCTGTCATTTTCAGAGGTGTCATTCCTTGGTTAGCTGACTGTAAGGCAGAGACTTCATGGGGGCAGTGTGTGGTGGAACAAAGCTGCTCGTTTCATGGTGACCAGGAAGCAAAACAGAGGGGAAGAGCAACAGAGAGGAAAGGACAATGGGCGGGATACTTTCTTGACGGCCATGCCTTCATGACTGGACCAGACTTATCCAGAAGTGTGCTTCACTGATCTCTCGGGTCAATAGTGTTGAAAATCGAGATTTACAGTCATAGCCACCTAAGATCACCCATAATATTATGTTTCTTTTTCCATTATTGGTCCTAAAATGTGAGTGTAAATTCAATACTGGACTTCTCTTCACACAAGTTTACTCTTATTTTCTCTCAAGTCAAATTCCTAAAGTAAGAAATCCTGGCATGCGATCTGAAAGCGTGTACTCTTTGAAGATATGCAAAGAAATCACAACTGATATAAGTTGTGAATATGTACCTAAATCTGTGAGTCATGTCAATCTCTTGGGGCATTATGCAGTGTCTGTTTGATCGTTACTCCATATAATTTGTTCTGACTTTCATACCCAGTGCTAGCATTGCTGGAGTTGACTGTCTTTGTTCCCTCATCATTACTTCTCAATCTCATAATTATGCTAGAAAATATAAACATAAATAATTCACACACATATAGAGTATTTCCAATTCATGTTTACTTATCCATTTCAAATACACATCTTTAGGGCAGTTTAAGAGTTCTTTATGAGTCATTTATTTCATAGAATATGTACACGTATTGGGCATTTAGAAAACAGTGACTAGCAGTTTCAATGAGATTTGGTTTAAACTAGATCTCCCAGAAATATTTTTGTTGAGCAGATTTTGGAGGTGACATATCTGTATAGGTGAATATAAAATAAAAAGGATGATTTGGAGAAATTGCCTGAAACTTCAGTAGCCTTCCATGCTCACTTATCACTTATGGAAGGAATCTTGTAATTATTTCTCTTCAGGCTTAGAATTGGCAGAAGTGAAGCAAGGCATTCACTGGAGATGTGGGCAGGAGAGGTTTCTGTATTTAAAAGTTGAATTGTGTTTAGCATGAGTTTGGATTTAGTTTTCATTTTTCAAATATATTTTTGTGATTTTTTTTGCATTTCTTTTCATAAATATATAATTTTGGTACATAACAGTTACATTCATCATGAAGAATTGGTGCATATATGTAATCACATTTGAATCAATTTTTTACTTCCTCTTTTCCTACTCCTCTCCATTTTTTACCATTTCCAGGTCCCTTCCTTATCTCCATAATGCCTTCCCTCCATGTTTCCTATAATCTATCTTTAATTGTGCTGTTTAAATTATTTATACATTGGGTTTTTCATATAAAGGGAACCATGCGATCTTCAACCTTCTGTGTCTGATTTATTTCACTTTAAAGTAGTCTTTCAAATTTGTTGTACCCTCCTTAATTTGGCGAATGAGGTGAGCACCTCTCTCCTGTTGCCCTAGTGCTGGTGTTTCTTGGCTTGTACCAAATATGCATTACATAGTAAGCTACTTTTGTTTGGGCCTGGACCTTCCAAGCTAGTCAAACTCATCCATAAGGATGAAGCCATCTCTGCAGGGTTTATCAAAGTCAGTGTTTACCAATGTATTACTCAGGGGCAACTCCTAATGAACTGTGTCTTGCCAGGGGCCTCTGAGTGCCACATTAATTACCATGATACTGCAAATCCAGTGCATCTTTCAGCAGAATATGGGCACCATGAGATTGATACATTTATGAGATAATGTGTAATTCTATGTGGTAAAAGAGATTGACTGTAAAAATATAAATTACTAGTTTTGGTGTAGTAACCCTTAAGACATTTTTTTCACGTAAACAACGAATCCTTTATGATAAACTTATTATCTATCCATGCTGTGTTTTTCTTTATTCACTCGCATGCATTCAGTGGTAACAGGAAGGAACTTTGTTTTTAATCTCGAAATTCTGTGACACGTGGTCGGCCTTTTCAATGCATTATATCTAGCTGCTTAAGGATGAAAATCAATATTATACACAGATCCAAGGACACTGGTACAAATTTCTAGGTGGATTTCCCCAGTGCCTTTCAAATTTAATAATGGTTCGAACAGGACTAGCTCTCATATAGCTCTTCGCTGTAGTGTATTAATCATCAGTGTTCTATGATTTTCTTACCGAGCTTATAACCTAACTCTAATAATGTTGGGAAATGTCAGCAGACAATGTTTAATCTTCAAGTACTTTTTTATTTAAATCAGATGAAGATTGTAGTTTGCTCTTCTGAACTTTGAGAATAACAAAAAGTTTATATTTTCATATGCAGTATAAATGTCAGCAAAAATGGCTGAGAAGAAAGACTCAGTCTTCAGAAATCATATTATGCAATGCCCTAAATTCACAGATGGAGAAACTCAGAGTATAATGTAATACTACTATTACAACCCACTCTTCCTCTCCTTGTATACATTAATGTGTGACATGTGGCTTTATTTAATAAAAAAGCATATGCATGTTTAAGTGCATATTTTTCCACATTGAGCTACCTATTTTTTAGAGGGCTCCTTTCATCTGTCTTTGCTATTAAAAAATAAGTGCCTTCATGTGTTATTTGTCAAAGTAATGTGTGAAATGATTTCACTGAAAAGTTTTCTTGGAGCCATTTTCTGTACTTTTAAATCACTTTTGAAACCTTTTTCACTACCTTCTCTTTCATATGTAAATATATCTCCTAACATTTAGGATTATTTCAATTTTAGAAAAAATATGAAGTTTGGAGGAAAAGAAAGGAACAAGATAAAGCAGTGAAGAAGTTTTGCAATTAGGCTTTGGGTAAAACAAAGATATTTGAGTAAAAAATGTTTTGCTTTTATTATTATTTTACTTTTATTATTGTTACAGTTCTATTTGGTACAATAGGAAGCGTGAAGAACCAAGTTTCAGAATATCATTTCAGAATCTTTTGTCTTCTAGCTTGAATTTGCCTTAGTTGAGTGTTCATTTTGCAAAAATTCCATGCCTTTGTCAGCAGCCTTGTAGGATGTTTTTGGTGTTTATGAAGAATTTTCAATACTTAGGAAGAATAAAAACGAATTCATTAAACACTGCTTATTAGGGTTTTGAGGCTCTGGTTACAAAATAGTACATACTACACTTAAGGAGTTATATTCTAATTAAATAAAGAACAATCCCCAGGAGGGAAACTCAATAATCTCAATAATCAATCCTTGGTTTATGGTGGGTTATTCGCCACGGCACTAACAAAAGTGATAAATAATTGTTTCTTAGGTCACACATAACATGACTTTATGGTTTAATATTGGTATAGGAAAAGTGAGATGACAGGGACCCATTAGTACTAACATCCATTATAAATTATGAGGAGTTTCCAAAATAGACTGCAATAAATTTAATAGTCAAATTAATTTTCTTAACTTAAGGAATGATCCCCTCAAAGATACTCATCAAGAGATGTGGAGTAGAGTTTTGATATTCACAGATATTTAGGACAATCTCCTCAAGTCTATATGCAAGAACTTACACCATGGGGATAAAATGAGTTTGGTGTTACTAGGTCAGATGCTTTTAGTTTTGTGCATGCATTTTCTTGCTGCCCTCCACTCCTCTACATACTGCAATTACTACTAATTATCAAGTTTTCTGTTTCTTGCTGAACCTTCCTATAGCCTCAGAATATTTCCCAACGAAATGGTCTAGGAAGCTGTCCCCATTTGCTTTGGTTTAGAAATTAAAAGTTTGTCATGTCTCCTTCAGACTAATAAGAATCTTTGATTTAAAATGTAAGTTTTACTTAGGACATATCCTTCAGTCCCTTATCATATTGACAATTAAACCATAGTAAATTAGGCAATTAATTACCAATGTCTTGTACGAGTACAGCCTGAAGGGACATGAAATCACTACAGTTGTCATGTGAAATTCTCTCCTTCATGGGCTATGGAAAATGCCACTGCAAAGAGATGTAACAAAAGCAGTAAAGTGATTTGATATAGCTTCCCTCTGAACATTTTTGAGATATAAATTAGAGAATAATACATACATGCAGCAATCTTCTTTCTTCCATGCACTGAGTACATAGAAATTTGAAGTATTATATTCTGTCTTTTAACAGTCTTTCTTTTGATTCTTTTGTTGATGAGATCTACTCCACTATATGAGTTCCTTAGAACTTAGTTGCTAAGGGAGTGAAAATGCACTTTAGAAAATCCATGAAACATGATATGATGAGAAACAACCAAAGGCTTTTGACCCACACAAAATGCATCTTGGAGAAGCCATGGAAGGGAGTGGGAGCCATATATTTAAACACTGCTTGACAAGTTTCTCTTTTCTCTTTATTAAAACTCTTAAAATAATTCTTCCATGTATTTTAAATACATAGTTTAAGTGAATCATTATCATCTTAAACAGTAGAAAATGGTTATACTTATTAGCATATTTAAGTATTTATTATAAAAATGTCATACTTTTAAACAGAATCCAGTAGAATCTAAATACCCTTTGTACAGGAGGTCCATATGCAGTAAAGAAAGTCCATGATCTGTAGCTAAAGGAGGGTTGTTTGGTAAACTATATTAGGAAAACCATCTCATTACATAGAAAAAAATAAAGTTAGTTTCCTATCTATGGCACACATAAAGTGAAACTCAAAATGAACTAATGACCTAAATTTGAAAGGAAACAATGTAAAATTACTAGAATATATGAAAGAACATTTTTATTATCTAGACTCAGAGGAGTTATTCAATAAAATTCTCAAACCACTAAGCACAAGTTAGAAATCTAATACTTTTAACTAAGTCAAAATTTCAAACCTTTCTTTAACAGAAAATACCATGGACAATATTAGCAGAAAGGTGACAGAAAGACAAAAGTTAATTTCAGTATCCAAAGTAAAGAGAGCATAAATTATTCAAGGAACTCTTTCAAGTCCACAAGAAAAATAAATGCAGTAATTCCAATTGAAAAATGAGCAAAAGATATGAAATTACCTTGTGCAGAAGTTGAAATCCACAAAGCTAATAAGACTGTGAAGAAAGAATCTAATTAATCAGTAATCAGAGAAATGCAAATAAAAGTGAGATATTTTTAATCTGTTAGACCGACAAAATTTATATAGCTTGATCATGCCAAGTGTTTGTGGGCATATGGGGAGAAGGGAATCCTCATCCCCTTCTGGTGTACACAACTTAGAATCAAACTGTTGGCATTTGGTCAGAGGACAAAAGACATTTTCACCCAACAGTTGAACCCAGCTGTTGAGCTGAGTATCTGAAAGAGAACTACACAAAAGTCCATATATGGGCATAGAAAAAGGTATTTATTACACCTTTTACTTTATTGTTTGCAATGAGAGATATTTTGGTACATTCTTGCCTATTATTAGAAAAGGTTTTTCCAAAAAAGATAGATTTGGTACTCATATATAATAGAGTAAGTCTGCCTATAACAAAATATAAAGTGAAAAAAGTAAAAAACAATATTCATAACCCAATACTCTTCCCAGAAATTAAGGTGCACACTAGGGCATGTTGGGGTACCCTTGTAATGTCAGCACTCAGCAAGGTGAGGAATGAGGAAGGCTTAGCAATTACGCAGTGCCTCAATAAAACAAAAAGTACACAGATATAAAAGTAAATAGAGTGAAACCTTTACAAGAGTTACCTTTAGTGGGAAGATAATGGGAATGCAACTTAGGGATACAAGAAAATAAATTAAGAATGGAAAAATGCATATATAGACATTTTCCAAAAGAAGATGGAAGATTTAAAAATGGCTGATGGTTATATTAAAATGTGATCAACCTTACAAATCTTCAAGGAAATGCAAATCAAAAAGACAATGAGAGATCACCTCACAGAAGTTTATGTTGGCTTCTTATCAAAAAAGATAAGAGATAAAAATGTTAATGAAGCTGAGAGAAAATTTTTATACTCTGAAGAGAAAGAGGTAATTTGGTAATGCTATTATAGTACACAGAGTGGAAGGATTTTTAAAAAACAAAAATAGAACAACTTTATTATCCAATAATACTGCTTCTATATGTTTGTATGAAGCAATTGAGTCCTGATATTAGAGCCCTGATACAACACTTCCTCTCCCTATTTGTAACACTACTCACAAAATCCATAATATAGAAACAACTTATATATCCATTGATGAATGAATGGGTAAGTAAAATATGGCAGAGCTATATAGTGGAATATTATTTAACCTTAGAAACAGAGAGAAATCCTGTAATTTCCAATGCTGTGTATGAACCTAGAAAACATGATTCTAAGTAAATCAAGGATAAGAAACACAAGTACTCCAAATCTTACATAAATATAAAAGTTGAATATATAGAAACAGAGTAGGATGGTCATTGACAGGGATGAGAATGGGGGAATGACATGGAGATAAAGTTGAAATGATACAATCTTGCTATCACATAGGATGAATTAGCCTAAACTTTGAATATTGAGCAGAAGGGCTGTAGTTAATTGCACTGTCTTATGCATTGTACAATTTTCAAATAAAGTAAATTTTAGGTACTTCTAGTGAGCACACACAAAAGATAACTTTAATAGATGATTGACATGCTAACTTGCTTGACTATAGTAATTATTTCACTATGTGTATGTATTTCAAAACATCAAGTTGTGTACCTTAAATATAAGAAGTAAAATTAATTTTGAGATGGACTTTAAAAAGACAAAAAATGACAGTATGTTGTGAATTAAAATATATTATCAGAACCGGACATGGTGGTGCATGCCTGTAATTCCAGCACTTGGGAGGCTGAGGCAGGAGGATTGCTGCGAGTTCGAGACCAGCGTGGGCTACATAGTGAGACCCTGTCTCAAAAAACCAAAAAAATTTTTTAATTAATTAAAAAAATATGTATGTGTGTATATATATATGTATATATATATATATATATACATATATATATATATATTATCAGTATTACCCTTTCCCTTTGAGATTCTGCAAAAAGGCTGTGAGGAATTTTGGACTACAGTTTTACCATTGTGTCCTATTTCAATTGTGTTGTTAAAATTGCTTGTGCTGCTATGTCACCCAGTAGGAGATTCCCAAGTCATTTTCTCACTGCAGACTAGTGAGTTGGACCTCTAAAAATAAACATATGTAGGCTATCAATTAATTTGGATAAAACTATAATCTGGATGCTGCCAGCAGTTCTCAGAGCTTTAATTACCTCGGTTAGAAAACATGGCAGATTGAAGGGAGACTGGTCTTTAGAAACAGATCCACCTAGATTTGAGCACAGCTGTATCATTTGTACATGTGTGGCTGTTTGGAAGGCACTTAACCTCTCTGTGTTTCATATTCTCTTTTGTGAAGTGAGGCTAACGATATCTCTCTTGTTGAATTCTGAGGAACCATAACGATATATGGTATTTGGCCATCATCAAATGGAAGCTGATATTATTGCTGCTGTTGCCACTACTGTTAGCACAGATCATTCTGCAAGCCACAGAAATGTGTCAGCAGTAGACAGGCCTCCCTTGTTGCAAGCAATATTTATCTTAATCAGGAAGAAAAGCTTCAGCAAATAAACTATTTGAAGCCAATGATATAAAAGTGCTACTTAATCTGAAACAACACGCTTATCTACTGTGACCCAAGAACAGTGGCAAGTACTGAGGCCTGGACAGGAAGAAGAAGGAAGTAACAACAAAGAATGACAGAGTGTTTGCCTTTGTCTCAGATTAAGGTAACTGACAGTTGCACAGGATGGGAGCTGTAATGCAAAGACCTCTCTGCTTATAAATATTCATGGGTCCTCTTTCTTTTGCATCTTTGAAATGAGTGGTAGCAAGGCTGCTTTAGGCAATGAATTCATTCTTCTAACACGCACCTATGTTTGACATGGGGTGGACTCAGTAGAGAACAAGACTAAGGACTAGCTATCTAACAGAAACAGACAGGAAGTAACTTGTTCAGAAGATTTAGGCACCATATTTTGTATTAACTGAAAAAACTTACATGTAATCAAATGTTTTACTGTGACAATGCTTCATATGGAGAAGAATACTGAAGAATATTTATATGGCAAATTGGAGAAGAAATGCTCATATTTACCATTATTTGTAGCAACTGGAATGCTGTCTGCTTAGTATTAAAAGTGGGAATTTGGTTTTCTTAATTGATTTGCATATTCCCTCTCTCCCCCTCCCTCATATTTTATTTTATTTTTATAGGACTCTTTCCCTCTGAAGGTTGTTTATAGTTTTAAAAAGCTTCTGAAAATAAATACTGTGGTTCATAAAAGTAACCAATGTTTCCTATTGTAATTCACGAAATTCACATCTGTTCATTATTTCATTTGAACCACAAAATAGTCTTTTAGCTAAGCAGCCTTATTTTCTAGGGCTATGATATATATCAAAATTTGCATTTATGACATTAAACTACTCATGTGGCTATATGTTCTTTTACATAATGACTCAAGAAAGGATGAAAAATATGCTATATTCTTGTTTGTGAGTATCCATTCAATTATTAAAGTAAAAACAGGTTTAGTAGATTATTGCAAACTGAATAAACTATTGAAATTTCCTTTTTATTTTCATTTTTGGCTCTTTCTATTGTAATTACTAGCACCTATTAATTGTATAACTTTTTCTTTTTCAGAAGCTTTTTAAGGGCCGGGGATTTAGCTCAGTATACCCTGCCTCACAAGCACAAGGTCCTGAGTTCAATCACTGGTAGCAAAAGAAAAAAAAATGTTGAATATAGTAATTTATAATCTGTCCAGGAATATATAAGAGTTGCTTTTTCTTTATATTCTTGCTAGAATTTAATAATTTTTGGTCTACCTGGGGTGAGTTGATACCTCATTGTAGTTTTGATTTTCATTTCCCTGATGATTAATGACACTGAGCACTTCTTCATATATTAATAGGATGTCTATATCTCTTTTTGAGAAGTATATTGAAATAATATGTCCATTTTTAAATTGGGTTTCTTGGGGTTTTTCATTAATATTTTTGAGTTCTTTATATGTTCTATATATATTAGACATGTCAAATTAATAGCTGACAAAATTTCCTCTCATTCTGTAGGTTTTTTCTTTATGGTGTTAACTCTTCTCCACTGTACAGAAGCTTTTTAGATTGGCTATAATGCTATTTGACAATTCTCCCTTTTGTTCCCTGTGACTTTGGAGTTCAATCCAGAAAACTGTGGCCTGTACCGATATTTTGAAGTGTTTCTCCTGTGTTTTCCTCTTAGGATTTCAGATTTTATAGAAGACATTTGATCCATTTTGAGTTGGCTTTTAGACTGGATAATCAAGCTTCAATCTGTTTCATGTGAATATCCAGTTTTGCCAGTGCCATTTGTTAAAGAGACTGTTCTTTACTGTATATTTTTTGAACTTTTGTTGCAAACCCACTGGGTGTAGTTGAGTGAGTTCATTTCTGGGTCCTCTATTCTGTTTCATTTGTCTATCTCTTTTTATGCCAATCTGATGCTAATTTGTTATTATGACTCTGTTGTATGATTTGAAAGCAGGTATTTTGATGCCCCCAGTTTTGCTCATATTATTTTGGCTACTCCAGATCTTTTGTGTTTTCATATGAACTTTGGGTTTTTTTTCTCTATTTTGACAGGGATTGCGTTGCATCTGTAGATCACATTATTTTTTTTAATCACTTTTGATAGTATGGCCATTTTAACAATATCAATTCCCCTAATCCATCAACATGGGAAGAGTCTCCATGTTTTAGTGTCTTCTTCACTTTCTTTTTGCTTTTGAGTGTGCTCTTGTGAGTGGGGTTTCTTTCACAGTTTATTCACCAGAAAATTGATTATGGTTGTTAGAAAAGTTACTAAATTTTATATGTTGTTTTTGTATTCTGATACTTTACTCAGTTTATTACTTCTAGTAGTCTTTTGCTGAGTTGTTATGTTGTTCTATAAACATATCATTTGCAAACAGAGTAAATTTGATTTCTTCCTTTCTTATTTTAGCCCATTTATTTCTTTCTCTTGTCAAAATATTCTGAATAAAATTTATATTATTATACTCACTAATAGAAGCAAGAGTGGATACTACTGTTTTGTTCCTGATCTTAGAAGAAAGCTTTTTATTTTATCTTTTCTTTTTCTTCTTTAGTACATTTACTGCAGTGCTGACTCCTTGAAAATGACCATTTGATACATTCCTTCTGCCTGCTCTGCGCCCTTGAACCATTAAGTATGTCATTTTTCTCTTTTTACCTTTAATTTCTCTTAGTAGCTATTGCTTCTGCATCAACAAACATGATCAAACATTTCTTCTGCCAAGCAGGAAAAATTTCTCCTTCCAATAACCTAAGTTTCTTGAAACAAATAGCTCAGCTTTCTCAAAACAATCTCGTCTTTTTTTTCCTGCTTTTGTCTTTTTTTTTTCCTCTTCTTGTATTAGCAAAATTGTTTCCTTCCTTTGTGAGTCTATTGAAACTATTCTCTTCAAAGTAGAACTGCTAACCTGGTTGGTAGTTGTCTTAGGAACTGAATAGCACATCACATGAAGTGATCCTTACCACTGCAATATTTATTCAAGTAGATGATGTGACACAAGTACTGACAAAGTTTAAATATCATACATTACAGAATCGGTACAAGGATGAGTTTTACAGAATAAATGCTTTTGTTATATAATGCTAGCCAGCTATTTAAGCAACATTGAGCAAATAATATTTTTCACTGAATGTTTATTTGTTTTACAAACAACAACAACAACAACAAAACCAAAACCTCATTCTACTTTATCAGGTTGTTGTGAAGATTAAAGGATGGTATGAGTGAGAAAGCATTTTTCAATCTGTAAAGTATAATGAGTACTCATGGTTGGACTCTCAGGCTAGGTAGACGAAAGCAGTTTGCAAAGGCTGGATGAAATATGCATCTGAATATGTACAATTAGCTGTGTCAATGGACTGGTAGACAAGTATTCACAGGGTCCCTTGTGGGACCTCCAGGGTAAAAACACATGACAATGAAAGAAGGAAGCAGGTGTAACAGTAGTGAGCAGTAGCTCAGCCTTACTTGGAGGAGAGGAGTAGTTTTAAGAAGAATGTAGGAACACTACTCCAATTTCCTAGATCTAATCACTTTCCAGTTTATGTCTGAGTTATAAATAGAAAGAAGGCAGTGGATATAAATGCAAAAGGCTGTCTCACGAGTTATATTTTGTTTTGTCAAATACAATGTATTTTTTGTTTGTTTTTTGACAAGCTCTCACTCTGAGGTTCAGTCTGGCTTTAGCCTCACTATATAGCCCAGGCTTGCCTCAAATGGTTGCAACGCTCCTGCCTTTACCTCCCAAGTACTAAGATTACAGGTGTATGTCACCACGCCTGGCCTAATACAATGTAAAATAAAGTGAATTTAAATATATGCAGCAGTCTCCAAAGGCAATTTCAGTCACTAAAGAGTTCCAGAGCATCAGTGGCAGAACCCCATAGCAATGGGGAATTTGTGAGATTCTAGTGCAGTGGTGGTTAACCTATGGCACATAAGTTATTTGTTTTTCTTTTGAGACAAAAGTTATTAATGTATGATTTTTTTTCTAAATTAAAACCTCAGTATTCAAGTTTAATTGCAGTGTTGACATTTTGTGATAAATCATTGGGTTTTGAGATGTAGTTTGGGCACTCACCTCTAAATGGTTTGCCATCACTAGTCTAGTGTATGACACAAATCTGAAAGCTTTAGGAGAAGACAATAATGTGCAGCAGGCCACAGTGGCCAGGCTTTCAGAGGGATTGACACTCAATAAGCACAACAATATTAGGAGTAAATGGCTGTTATGTATACAGTTGCTTGGACTCACATCTGAGGAAAAGTGAAAGAGCCCTGGGAATTCCAAAAGATGCTTGGAAATATGTGGAGAATTGCAGCTGGGACCTTCCGTAGAACCTTGCATAGTTTAATCCTGCAGGAGGTCAAGGAGCTCAACTTGGGCTGTGCAGCCTGAATTCAACCTGAAGCTCAGGGGTGTGACATCAGCTAGCTGAGACTAATTGACTTAGTTCTACACATTGCTGTCCACATTGTCTATTGTGAAAGCAGAGATATACCCTGAAAGAGGCTCTTCAAATTTTTCTTTCTTTTCCACATATTTTTAATTTTTAATTTTAAAATTTTATTTTTTCTCATTCTACAAATTCTTCCATTTTTCATTCATCTTTTTCTGCTTGGCCTCTTGCTCCCCCACATTATTCTTCATCTTCCCTTTGTTGTGGTTCTTGCCCTAATTCAGATTTCTTCTTTTTCTTTTCTTCTCTTTTTCCTTCACTTGAGTATCATTAGTTTCAAAGTAAAATGAGTATAATTTATAGCTTCCCTATTACTGTTAAGTTGTTCTATTCTTACATTTGTTCTCGCACTCTGTCTTTCCCTCTTGTCTTCAACAGTTTCCTAGAGTTTGTGTGATCATCCTGTGTCCTCTGCCTTCACTTGAAACCTTCTCCTATTCTTGTCCCTATCTATTCCTCTCCTCCCAACTCTTTCAAAGTCCCCATCCTGAAGGGTAAAGTTTCTATATTGAAGAGTTTATTCACTGTAAACATATTTTGAGCTGGTCCTTTACTTTGATTTAATTCACATGGTTAAGTGTGATTGATTAATAACTATGAAAAATGGTCAATTTCTAAGCTAGGCTTGATTCTACTGGATTGCTGATTGTATCAGTTGTGCTAAAGGGTTGTGATTGATTTCATGAGTTGTACTTTCTGATATCATGAAAATGAGAGTGCCTGAGTCATTAGAGACTCAAAACCTAAAGAGCAGCTATATCAGGAAGATCAAAGTACTAACCCATGAATTAAACCAAGGGCAGCTCAACAACAAAAATAAAAATGAGAAAAATAGGCAAGGCACAAAGACAGATTTCCACTTCACCAATGGCAAACTCTAGGGGAAAAAAGGTGGAAAAGTCTGACAGTCAACTACCAGGTCTCTATAAACTTGTAGCACAGGAAGTAACAAAATAAATCAGTCAGGCACTAGAAAAATTCAAACTAGAAATAATTTCCCAGATAATTACAGAGATGGTGAGCACAATGAAAGGCATGATTAGAGACTCTAGAACAGAAACAGATAAAAAATAGATGAGCTCAGGATCATGATAGAAGTAATGAATGCCCAGCATAGGAAAGAAATGGAAACCACGAATGCCCAACATAGGAAAGAAATAGAATACATGAAACAGATTGAAACAGATATCCAGGAGATTAAAAACTCTTGAAAGCATTCACAGCATGATGTGTGAATGTGAAGATAGAATTTCAGATATAGAAGACAGGGTTGTAGTCAGTGACCATGAAAAGAGTATCTCTTAAAAGCAGTAAGGGATCATGAGAAATCAATAGAAAAACTCCTAGATGATGCAAAGAAGAATAACATGAGACTGAGTGGAATCCATGAAGTAGCAGGAGAAATTACAAATGTCTTAAAAAAGCTGTTCACAGAATTAATGACAGAAAAATAACCAAATAGGGAAGTAATTTGACATACAGATAATTGAGGCATATAGGACTCCAAGTACCCATGATTTAAAAAAAATCTACACCTAAAGATATTATAGTCAAGATCTCACAAACCTAACAGAAGAACAAAATACTATACGCAGTTAGAGAAAAGAAACACATCACATGCAAAGGAAACCCCATCAGAATCACAGCAGACTTTTCAACACAAACCCTCAGGTCAAGGAGAACTTGGAATGAGGTATTTCAAGCACTAAGAGAAAACAACCTCCAACCTAGACTGATGTATTCTGCAAAACTCTCTTTTAAAATGAATGGGAAGATAAGATACTTCCATGACAAAGAACACCGAGAAGCTTCATGAATACAAAACCAGCACTACAAAAAAATTCTAAAAAATGTCTTAGAAAAGGACAGTGAAGGTCATAAAACCATGAGGCCCAACAGAGCAAATCAACTAGGCAAGGCAAGAAAGTAAAAGGAGAGGGGGGGATAATTAAAATGAGCCAACAACAGGACAATAACATGACAATGATAAGTCAGTATGTATCAGTTATAATCATCAATGTCAATGGCCTCAATTCACCAATCAAAAGAAATAGAATGGCAGAATGAATTAAGAAGCAAAATCCAACAATATGTTGTGTACAAGAAACACACTTAGTTAAAAAAGAAATGCATAGATTGAAAACGAAAGGATGGAAAGTGGTTCTCCATGTGACAGGAGCCCAGAAAAAAGCAGGGGTAGCTATCTTATTCGCAGAAGAAGTACATTTCAAGCCAAAACTGATTGAAAGGCAAAGGCCAATTCATCCTTGTAAAGGGAACAATCCAAGAGGAAGAGATGACAGTCATAAATAAGATGCACCAAATATTAATGCCCTGAACTATACAAAACAAATATTAAGGGACATGAAAAATCAAATAAGCACTAATACATTTGTAGTGGTGCACCTATACGCCTCTATCACAAATGGATCATCTAAACAAAAAGTCAACAATGAAATAGTACTGAACCAAGCTTTTGAACAAATGGACTTAATGGACATCTATAGAGTGTTCCACCCTACAGTATCAGAATATACATAATTTTCGGCTGCACATAGGTCATTCTCCAAAATAGACCACATACTAGCTCATACAACATGTTTAAATAAATGCAAAGAAATTGAAGTTGTCCCATGTATATTATCAGACCATAGTGCAATTAAGCTGGAGATCAGTAGCATAAGAAACCATAAGTTCACAAACACATGGAAATTGAACAGCACTCTCCTGAACAATCAATGGGTCACAGAGGAAAGTAAAGAAGAAATTAGTCAATTTTTACAAATAAATGGTAATGCCAATACCACATACAGGAATCTATAGGACACAATGAAAGCAGTTCTACGTGGAAAATTCATAGCAGTGAATGCCCACACTAGGAAAATAGCGAGCTCAAATAAGCAACCTAATGCTGAATCTTAAACTCCTAGAAAAAGAAGGGCAAGAAAAAAACAAAAGCTTGTAAAAGGAAGGAAATTATAAAGATCAGAGCCAAAATCAATACAATGGAAACTAAGAGAATGATACAAAAAGTCAATGAATCAAAAAGTTTTTTTTTTTAAGATGGGCGTGGTGGCTCATGCCTGTAATCCCAGCACTCAGTGGGCTGAGGCAGGAGGATTGCTTTGAGTTCGAGAGCAGCCTGGGCTACATAGTGAGTTTCAGGTCAGTCTCAACTACATAGTGAGACCCTGCCTCAAAAAATTTTTTTAAAAAGTTGGTTTTTTGAAAGAATAAATAACATCGATAAATCCCTAGCCAACTTTCTCAAAAAAGGATATAAAAGACTCACGTCCATGCAATTAGGAACAAAAAACATGAAGTCACAACAGATCCAGTAGAAATCTAGTGAATCATCAATATCTACTTTGCAAAACTGTATACTCTAATAAAATAGAAAACACAGACGAAATGGACAGATTTTTTGATACTTATGAACTACCAAAGTTGAACAAAGAAGGTAAAAAATTCTAAGCATACCAATGACAATCAGTGAAACTGAAAATGTAATTAAAAGTTTACCGATGAAGTAAAGCACAGAGCCTGATGGATTCACTGCTGAATTCTACAAGACATTTAGAAAATAACTATTGCCACTACTCTTTAAACTTCTCACTGAAATTGAAAGGGTAGCAATACTTCCAAATTTATTCCTGGAAGCAAGTATTACTCTGATTCCCAAACCAGGGAAAGACCCAACTAAAAAAGAGAACTACAGACCAATCTCCTTGATGAACATAGATGCAAAAATCCTCAAGAAGATACTGGAAAATAGAATACAGAGGGTCTTCAAGTAGATCATACACCCTGACCAATTCAGATTTATTTCATGGATGCAAGGATGGTTCAACATATGTAAATCAATAAATGTGATAAACGATATTAACAGTCAAGGACAAAAAAACTATGATCATCTCAATAGATACAGAAAAAGCATTCTAGAAAATTCATCACTCACTCATGATAAAAAACCCTGCAGAAAATTGTAATGGATGTTCTTTAGCTCAATTTGATAAAAGCTATCTATGAAAAACCCAACAGCCAACATCGCTGGAGAGAAGATAGCCTCTTTAATAAATTGTGTTGGAAAAAAACAGGATTTCCACCTGCGAAAGACTAAAACTAGACCCTTATCTTTCACCATGCACTAAACTAAAATCCAAGTGCATTAAAGATCTAAATATTAAAAAAGATACACTAAAGTTGATGGATGATAAGTTAGAACTCTCAAAGACATTGGCATAGGAAAAGACTTTATGAGCAAATCTTCAGTGGCATGGGACCTAGCACAAAGAATCAACTGGGATCTCGTCTTATTAAAAAACTTCTGCACTGCAAAAGAAACCACCAACATAGCTAAGAGACAACCTACAATATGGCAAAAAAATTTACCAGCTGCTCCTCCAACAAAGGACTATTATCTATAATATAAAAAGAACTCAAAAAAATCAGGCCTCCCAAATATAAAGACCGAATTCAGAAGTAAGCATCTGAAGTGAACAGACATTTCTCGTACAAAGAAGTAAAAGTAGCAAATAAATATCTGAAAAAAAATGTTCAACCACACTGGTCGTTTGAGAGATGCAGATGAAAACAATACTGAGATTCTACCTCACTCCAGAAATTTGATTCCTGCTATCAAGAAATCAAATAACAAATGTTGGCAGGGATGTGGGGAGAAAAGAGCCTTTCTCCATTGTTGGTGGGAGTACAGACTGGTGCAACCACTGTGGAAATCAATATGGAGTTGCTTCGAAGAGCTTGGAGTAGGGGTTCCATTTGATCCAGCTATCCCTCTGCTGGTTATCTCTCCAAAAGAATTAAAAGAGTCATACTACAGTGATATATGTGAATCTATGTTTATAGTGGCACAGTTTGTAATGGCTGTAACTTGGAAACAGCCCAATTGCCCATCATTTGGAGACTGGATAAAGAAGATGTGATTTTTCTATAAAACGGAGTACTACTCAGCCACAAAGAATGAGAAACTTGAGTTGTTAATAGGAAAATGGATGCATATTGAGGCCATACTCTTAAGTGAAATAAATGAGACACACGTGTAAATACCAAATAGTTTCTCTGGTGTGAAAAACTAAAAGTGTAAATAAGATCCAAATTGTATAACTGACAATATGAAATAAGAAAAGGGCTAAAGGTGTAGGGGAAGTGGGAAGGGTAGGGGCAAGGAAATAAGAGACAACAAAAAATATGAGAAAAAGAAAAAAGTGGAAACAAAGTTTTTGTAAATAGGTGCTGGTAAAGGGGTGAAGGGAGGGCAGGGGTATGGGGAAAGGCAAAGTTACAAGTTCCCAATGATAAATGTACTATATACCTAAAGGGTACCAATAAACTCAATGAAAAAAATGATGTAATAAACATTTAGCCTAGCATAGAAGCCATTATAGCCTAAATGAAATCCAAATCTCCCAGGGTGTAGGATGTCAATAAATGACAATTAAATGACATATTTCCTTATTCTTCAAAGCTGTATTGCCAGGGTAAATAGTCTAGTTCACAGTTGTGTTTCAGGGTCTATGTGTACTGCTCCTCCTCCCCGCAAGGGAATCAAATGAGAAATAGCAATCACTTATGCTTTAATGTTATGACTTTTTCATATTAAATACAGCTGCAAGTAAAATTGGAGAATATTGAATGAAATCCCCTAGCTATGACCACTGTACAGCCTTCCTTGTAATTCATGCTATAACCAAATAATTTGTGTGACAAAACACTTGGGACTGCAAGTTAATGGAATTCCAATGCATCTAGGAAACAGCAAGTCATTCCTACTCAGAAATTAAGCACTCTGAATGCCGTGTTAAATAGATTGATCTTATTAATGACTGTTGTGGCTATACAGTGAAGTTGTAAGAAGGCTGCTTTCTGTTAAATAAAATTTACATATCAATTATCACTTAACTTGGAAATGAGGTCTAGTTTAAGAGATATTTTTTGTTGTGGCCATCTTTAAGAAAGTATACCGAGTATCTCCCTAGACTTATGTTTAGCCAAACTTGTCAAAAACCTGTTGAATATAAATTTAATTATAAATGCAGACTTTAAAATAAATACATCAAAACCCATACAAATCTATTTGTAGGGCTATAATTTAACAATAAAGATATTTGGATTACATGTTGGAATGGTTCTAAAAAATACATGTCCTCTTTTTAATAACTAATTACTCTAGAATTTCTAAGGAATCTGGAAATGTCATCTTTGCATGTACAGTAAACTTTCATTTACTAAGTATGTGAGGCAATTGTTTGATAGAGCTTTTCAGAAGAACATTTTTAGAAATATATGAATGCTATAGTTAGCATAATAAAATAGTTTGCTTAATAAAACATGAACCAGGTGGAAATTTTACCACACCAAAGAGAACTTTTTGTTTTCCTTCTTCATATCTTCTTGTGGAATATTACCACTCTAAATTTAATATTTTAAAACCCACTCAGGATAAATGGTGGTAATATTAAAACAAGGGATCATTTAATGCTAATTCCTATTACTAATTGATAACTTGCCTGAGTTTTGAGGAATTCAAATCAGTAAGCCTCCTTAATATACTGCAGTGAAATTTGGATTTAACATTTGAAGAGCTCATTGCTCAGTTTTCTACACATCTTCTGTTTCTGATATATCCATTCGCCATGAAAATGATTAACAAAAAATAACTGCTCTTTGATTCTGTATTGCCCAGATTTTTTTCTTGTCCAGTCAAAAGAGAAATGTTTTTCATAATTTACTAATTTAATAGCTTTATGGTGACAAAGCTTTTTCAATCTTTAAACTGGTGCTGATGGTAATCACCTCATTTAGACATTTTCAAGGACTTCCCAATCATTTCAGGTGAAATTGCCTTGTAAAACTATCAGAAAAAGTGCAATACACCTTTGACTTTACAATATCACTGTTATTATTAGCATATTATCCAATTAATTGAGTTATATCACTTTTATACATAGCACATGAAATTTTTCAGCCTTACTAGATGCCACACCTGCCACATGTATCTGTCTGCATTGCTGCTTTGACAATCTCTCAGGGTCATCAAGAAAGTTACAAAGGAAAATGCTATGCTATAAAACATAAAGCTCCATATTATATTTCATCAACTGTATCTTTGCAACCTCCAAGGAGGTGTTTCACTTTTTTTGTTTTTTTGTTTTTTTTTTTTTGCTTTTAACCAAATTAGTTAAAAAATCAACCTGTTTTCTCTCCCCTTTTTACATAACAGGTGCTAACTGTAATGTATCATGGTTCTTTATTGATTAAGCCAATGCAATTCAGTACTTCATGTCTTGTGAAGAAATACATTTCATAGATAGGTTATCATTGGACTCAAAGAAAAAAACAAATTTGATTTCACAGTAAAAACTAATAAGAATAATAACTGTTGAGGAAAGGGAGAATGTGCAAGATTTCATCCTTTGACCTTTGCAAGACTTTGTGTCTATAACAAGAATATGATATTTTTGTGATTTGAAAAACTATATAAAATCTATCACACTATATGAATCATGGTTTCTGATGTTTTTCACTCAGTGCAGTTTCAAGGATCTAAGCACATGAGTCTATTAAGAAATCTAATATATTCTTTCTACTACTGCAGAGTATTCCATAGTACAAATAACCACCTTACTCTTTGGTCATGAACATCTTAGTTGCTTCCAACTTTCAGTACCATAAAGAAGTGTTGGACAAATAAGTTTAAAAATTATATACCCTCTTATGGTCCTGGTGTGTTTCTTTGTAGCAATGTTGCCAGAGGCAAATCCTTGGATTGTAGGTTAGGGTATGTTTAATTTCAGTAACTGTGGCTAGATTGCTCTTCAAAATGGTTTCACTAAATTACACTCCTATTTGCATGTGGGTACATGTTACCCAGCATCTTCTAGTATTATCAGATTTTCAAATTTTATTTTTATTAGTCCATGTGTGCAGTACATAATGATTACATTCCTTGTGGGGAGTCGCTACATGTGCATTACACATCCTAATTCTTTTTTCATCACCTTCCCCTCCTCTGATTTTTCCTTCCATCTTTTATTCTCCTTCCCTTTTGCAAAAGATCTATCACCCTTGTGTTAGCTAATTGCTCAAGTAGCATTTCTATGATTAGTTACGGTATACAATCAAATTTCAATCTTGGTGAGCTCACTATTTTTTTTTTCATTTTTACAATCAATTTATATGATTTTATTTTGCCCTTAAGGCATATCTCTTTTGGTCTGGATATTAATCCCTCATCAGATTTTGAAATGGAAGATATTGTGACCTAGTCTGTCACTAGATGTTAATGTGGACTGTCTTTGTGCTGACTGGAAATATTTGTTTTTATGCCATTTTATCAAACAGATGCATCATTGCAAGCCACTTAAAAGACATGAAATCATTTCTTACAAAATATAATGGTGGAATAAATTCTAAAAATGGAGGTGCCTACTATTCAATTCTCTATAAAGAACAAAAGCAGTTTGCGGGGTGTTGCTCGGCACAATTCTCAGCTGACTTGGACACAATTTTGGTTTAATCCTCAGTAACACCAGATATGAGAAAGTGAGATCAGGAGCGAGAGTGAGAGAGAGGAAGGAGAAGGGAAAGAGAAAGAGAAAGAGAAAGAGGAAGGGAGGAAGGAGGAAAGGGGGGGAGGGAGGGAGGAAGTAAGGGAAGGGAAGGAAGGATGGACTAAAGTAACCAGTGGAGAGTGGCTATGCTTTGAGGTGAGTGCCTGGGGGAGAATGTTGGATCTCAACAATGGAGAGACTGACAATTTAGAAGACAGGGAGACCTGGGATGACTGCGTAGAATAGAAATACTATGTACCCTGGCAACTGCTCCCTGGTATCCCCATCCAGAAATGCTCTTTGTAGGGAAAGAGATGAACAGGAGAGTCCTAGAAAGATCCTTTAGCACAGAAGCCAGCAATCTTTGCTAGTAGAAAAGTTCACGGCCATCGCAGGCTGACAGTGGATTCAGGTGGCGTCTACACAGAAGCTTCGCTTGTGAGAAGGGACTCGTAGCCTCTCCCTGCCAAACCTCAGAGCCCAGCCTGCTGCAGCTGGAGAAATATTAGTTCTAAAGATCTAAAACCCATGCCTATCCCCATCTCCTGGACTCCACAGATATTCCACCACCCTGGCACGGTGGACCCGGTGTTGCTCAGAGGAGCAACAGTGGCCCCAACACTCAAGTGCATCTGGTGTCCTGCATTGCAAGGACATGGTTTCAGCAGAAAAACACAAAGGCATGGAGAATGCTGCCCTCAGTACCTAGGATGCAGGCATGCTCATCCCCAGCACTGAAGGCCCAGAGTCCATAGAGCCATGCTGTGGGGATTTCCCACTTGTGCCTCACTCTGATGCGCTGCACTCCTGTGTGGCTTGGGCTGTGCTTCTCGTCTGGCTCGCTCATCCCTGTGCATACTTGGGTGTGCACTCTCACCAGAACTGGGAGCCAGCACCAGCCAGGGAGTGCCAAAGGTTTGCATCCACTGCTCCTCTCACTCTCAGCTCCCTTCCGGGGTCTCCAGTGCCACAGGTCCTTGCTGTGTTCATTCACCATCCTCTTTCTAGGAGTCATTCATGCTGATGTGCGAAAGGCAACTCATTCATGTTCCCTGCTGTGTACTGTTTTATTCTGAAATATCCCTGCCATTTATTTATTTAGTCTGTCCGGAGATATTGGAGTAACTTCTGGTCTGTTCTTGTTTTGTTGTTATTAAGGATGGGGAAGCGACGTTATTGTGTGTAATATTCCTATGAACTTTTATTTAATAAAGCAGCTCTATGCTATGTGCTGTGAGTAGAATCAGCAGATTGTGAGGTATGAACATATTTAATTTTAAAAATATTGCTGGGTTGCTTTTCAACAGGGTAATATCAATTTCTTCTTGCAGTAGCAATATAGAGACAGAGGGTCGTAGGCAGGAAAAAGGATAAAATATGGTCTCAGTAAGCCTTATTAGTGAAGTTAATAGGAAAATCTTAACTACAGACAGCTTTTGGCTCTGCAGTTAAGACTCTAGCAATTAGAAAGACAAAGGTAAAGAAAGAAAAAACAGGCCCTGGAAGGGCCAGGTAGCACAATTAACATTAAAATTTAGCGGTAAGAGTCCACAGGCAAAACAGGGATATAGCCTGAAACACAAAAGGCCAGGGTTACCAGCCTTCCCCTAACCCAATCAAATACAAAATAAGGGGCAGCCACCTAAGGACTGTTATTTAATATATAAAACACACACACACACACCTGCACACATATACTTGTATGTTTACTCTCACTTTAGCATCACTATACTAGCACACCCAACGCACACATGTCCCTTTGCTTTCTAACTCTAAGCTGCCCTCCTACAAGTTCCCACCCCACTTATCAATCACAAAAGGGCAAGGGATCACATGGACAGAAAGAATGTAGACAGAAGTGCCCAGGTTGGGATCAAAGACAGCAAGAGAGTGAACAAAGATCCAATCCAATGGAAACAACTTCCAGGTACCCATGGCAGGGATGGGAGAAATCTCTTATCCTAAATAAAAAGGAGTGGAGGACAAAATCCCATGAGTACTCACTTTCTGATGCTCCCTCCTCTTCCACAGTAGCTATCTTTTTTTCCCCATCCTTTTACAAATAAACCATCATCTTTTATTTTAAACTCTGCCTCTTTAATTCATAACTGTTGCCCAGTTTATGATCCTGGTAGGATCCCAGCAGCTGCATGTCCCACCCTTCCCCACCGTGTGACAGCAGTACATGAGAGTTGATTCAGGGCCGGGGATGCGGCTTAGTGGTGCCACGCCTGACTGGCAAGCACAAGGTCCTGAGTTTCATCCTTGGTACTGGAAGCAAATAAACAGACAGACAAACACAGAGTTGATTCAAACTCTGCCCCAAGACTCAGACTGCCAGGCTTTCTAAGTTGTGTCAATCTAGGGAATTTGAAAGATATGGGACTGTGGTTTTAGATTTGCATGTCCACAATTCCAAATTATGTGAGGTCTATGAAGTTTTTGTCATATTTTTGCTCATTTTTACTGGGATTGTCTTCTGACTAATTTTCAAAATTTCAAAAATATTCCCTGGATACTAATTATTTAGTGATTAGACATGTTGTGAATGTATTATCTCAATCTGTGAGTGTTCTTTACAATTATCTTATGGTATTTTCTGGAAAATAAAAATTGTTAATTTAAACATAATTTGATTTAGCAAGTTTTTCCTTTATAAATGCTGGTTTTCTGTGTTGTTTCAAAACAATTTCCATCTTCAAGTTATGAAAAGGATTCTATATTTTATTCAAACCTACATAAAGTTTTGCATTGCAAATTTAGCTACTTCATACATCTTAAGTGGATTTTATGTGTAGTCTGATGTTGAGATCTATCTATATTTCTTCTATATACATAAATAATTGTTTTGGAAAAAGTTATTACAGTATATTTATGTTCTTCCTCACTGAGCTGCAGTGTTATCGTTATTATCTACCAAAGGTTTCTATATTTGGGATTTTGTGACTGAATTATATAATTTGTGCTTCATTGAAATATTTATCTCTGAATGAGTATCATTCAGTTTCTCATTCACTTATCCAAGTACCTTTCTGGATATATAAAATACACCAGTGAACAAAACAAACAAAAGATGATGTATCATTGTGGAGTTTATATTCTAGCAGAAAAAAAGTCTGAGTAAAGTTACAATTTAAATACATGTAATTTCAAATGTTGACAGTTACTAAGAAAAACATCAAGCAGAGAAGTAGGATAGGAAGTTCCGGGTTGCTATTTGAATAAGACAGAAGGAAAGTTTCACTTATGTTAACAGAAACCTGAAGGAGATGAGAGGTGTAAGAGGGTGAGTCAGACAGATTTCTGAAGGATGAACATTCCACATTCATCCAGCAGATGAAACAGCACACAAATATCCAAAGGGGTTAAGAACGGAAGGAGGCTATTAGAGCTGGGAATGGAATGAGAAAAAAGTAAGACAAAATCAGAAATGTTTCAGTAGAGCAAAAATAATTATTATACCACATTATTTCAATCCCTAAAGCTTTAGGAAAATCTAGTATTCTGAAAATCAAATCTGCCTCTCTTATTCTACAGGAATCTCGTGGAAATTCAACTTTCTTTGGACCACCGTAGTTATATATCAAATTTAAAATGGGCCTGTCAAGTTCTTCTACAAGTTTATAGAACATTTGATTAGTAGGTGCATTCCATATCAGTGTAGGTCAATGCATTATTGTTCTGTCTTTGTCATACTACATATCTTAATGGAAAACATACAAGGCGCCCTGGATCTCATGCATTTAGTTTTTTCTTTGTGTGTGTTTTAATGAATATTTTTACTATTTTTCTAAAAACGTCTTCTGCATATGTTATTATAAAAAATAATATATAGAGGGACCTTGGTTCATGAACACTTATGTTCACAAACAATTTGATTCACAAACAGAAGCATTCAGCACAACTTTGTGTTTCGGCATTCTGCATCAGTTGATGAACACAACTGTGGCCATTTTTTCTGCATGAGCACAAATGTGGCCATCTCTCTTGCATGAACACAAGTGCAGCCATAATTCCCAGAATAGTGGAATGAATTAAGTTCAGGAACTGAGGCACTACTTTACAAGACCTATGAGACTCATCTTTTGCCTCCCATCCTTGCCGTGTCTCACTCAGCCTCAGTAAGTTCACTTACACTTCCTTAAGGTTCGCATGTGCCATTCTTCTCCCTAGAAGGCCCCTCCTCTGCATGTGCTCAATGATCACTCTCTTGCTTCAGCTTGTTTCAAGTTTCCTTTCAACAGCTTCTGTATTATTGCTGCATTCTCTTCTCTAATCATCCCATGAAAGAGTTCCATCTTGGTCCTCTTTATCTCCCTCTTCTTTTCTTAATTTTATTTTTATGATGCTTGCTACTCATCAGTGTCTATTCAAAAGACACATTCCCCTGTTAACTACTAATAGATTCCCCGTTAATTACTACTAGATACAAAAATCTCTAGAAATGATCTTTATCTTTGCTAAAGCTACCACTGGCTGTAAGTAGAGTCAGAAGACGGACACAGACAACCCACAAATGAGCTGGTTTCTTTCCTCTCTGGTCATTTTACAGAAGCATGCAGGCAATTGGAGAATAGGAATTCTGCATATGTAAATCCTCACTACTGCAAATTGGGGTGTGCTTTATGGATGAGCCGAGTTCATAGATAATCATTCATGCTGGGCTTTGGAGTACTGAGTCAGCTAGCACAGGATAAGTTTCTATTAGTTGACCATGTTACCACATTATGAATCCAAAAGCTATTTCATTTAGGGATTGCCTTGATACTTTTCCTTTAAATTTAGTGATTTACTTATATGTAAATACATGTGTGCGCTATCTGTTTGTAGCATTGATCACTGGCATGGCAAAGATCCTTTATTATAACTGGTAGCCCAAGAAGAAAACATGTGAAGTGGAGAAATCCCCATTAGATTTAGAAAGCATAAATTCAATATTGTAGACTACAATAGCATATGAGGAAATTGGAGCCATTCAGGACTGTAAAATTAAATGGTAGAATCACAGTTCTACATCTTAGACTGTACCCTTCCTCGCATGGTCTTATATACAGTGATTTCACTAAGGGGCACAAGAGAGGGTAACTAGAGATATTAAATGATTTTGTCATGTGTACTGATCTTTAAAATTTATGAAGCCCTTTTTAAATGTGCTATCTATTCAGTTAGGTTTTCTAGATGAGTGAAATGAGGTGCTGAAAGTTTTTTAAGTTATCTGTCTAGGATCACGTAGAAGCTGGGACTTAAACCCAAGACTCCTGCCTCTAAAAGGCTTATATGTTCCTTCTGTGCAATGTTCAGGCATTCATTCTCCTCGACAATAGACAGGATTGCATGTATGTATATGTGTACTTATAAACAACATTTCACCTCATTCTGGATTATTTACATGGTTAGATCATTTAATAGGTTGAATTTATTTGTGTATGAAAAATTAGTTGCTGTTCCCTTTTTATAATTAAGTTTATAAGCATGTATTTGTCTTTACATCTGTTGTCTAAAAGTTCCTAAATCAAAGGAATTTGGACTGCTTTCTGTTCTTACTAAGTTATAGTAATAGTTGTAGGAGGGGCATTATAGTAAAGATATAATATGACTTTGACATTTTGAAAGAGTTGTAAAGCACATTTTCCTATTTTGACATTTAGTTATGAAAAACTGTTTTACACCCATAATATGTGAGATATGTTAGGAATAATAAATGTTTGATGGTTAAAATGTTTCATTTTCTTTCTCCATTGTGATTTATATTCTATTATTGATGCCTGTAGTTATTAAGATGTTATTCTTATCTCTAAACAATTGTACTTTTTGTTAAGAGAAAGATGAGGCTGCATGTTGCCACATTCATACATTTTCAGAATAGCTATTTTATATTCATTCAATCTTGCTGTCTAGATCACAGCATGCACAATACAGTGTAATATTATTAGAAAGCCTATAAAGAAATGCTTGCTAAGAATGTGAAAATATAAAACAAAAGATAAACTTCTAAGAGCATAGTAGTGAGAGTTTTCAGTGACATATTACTTTTATCATACCCTTCCCACATTTTATGGTATAAAACTAAGTTACAATTCTTCAACTTCTTGTTTTTTACTGCAATAGGAATAGCAAAAATATGTTTAATCATGGTTAATGTTTCTTTTCTAGAGTTGATTACTTTTTCTACCCAATCCATCACCTTATCTTGCCCATTATGCCTCTTTGTTCACTTCAGATTGCAAATATGAAAAGTACAAATTCTGCAGTGTCCTCTGATAAATAACGACATCCAAACAAATTCTTAAGAGCAGATTTACCACAGGTTTTATTGACTGGAATTCATTATGAAAAAAAAAATCTTGTTAAAATGAAAGTAAACAAGAAAACTGTTCTTCTTTGTGTTACATTAGGACTATTTATAATCCAAAACATAACCCTGACCATAGCGTACCCTTCTGTTTTCTTGCTATTTTCCTGTGCTGATCACCAATACCTCTAATGTAATGTTCTCTAATGGGGTAATAGAGACATTTTGTTCCTACCTGCTATGTATGTTTCAAAGCATTGTTTTCACATTTACAGAAAGACCTGACATAAGATATATAAGCAAAGTTAAGCATTGTGTATGATATTATATGTATATAAGATAAAATGTTCACTACAACATATAATATATATACTTAATATATATGCATACATCTATATTTATCTGCCTATCTCTGCCTATGCATTTATCTGAATCTATATCTATATCTCTCCATGCTCAGTCACCTAAGCAAGAAGGATAAAAATTCTCAGTGACGTTTTGAGGGTATAGTGAAGCACAGGTCCTGCTTCTGCTGCTAGTTAGTTGCTGGCTATGCACCAGTCACTACACTGTTCTGGACCTCTCTTTTGCCATAGGCTTCAAAAGGAATTTGGCTTCCCAATCATTAATGCTATTTGCATTTCCACACTTCATTTTGTAGCTTAATTTCAAATTCAATAGGTCAATTAGAATAAAAACAAATGTGACAAAGCTTTTCCATAGAATGAGTTCCAAAAATATTTGTTGAATGAAATAGAAATAATTTCTCAATGTGTTATGAGCAGCCCAAGTCCTCTGCTAGAACAGATTTTCTATTAGATTCTTGCGTGTGAACATGCCCACTAGTGTTTAAATGCGTGGTAACAAATGCCCATCACTTATCCACTGATTCACCTTGACCTAATATTTAGTTAAGTTTCTCTGCTGCGTGCAGTCTCCTAAACTTGGGCTCACTCCTAGCTTAAAGCAGCATGTAGTTTTAGAACAACCCTGGTAACCACTCATGCTACAAATCGAGAGGAGTCTGGTGACAGAGAGAAATCTTTCCTGTTGATGCGGCATGATTTTGCCTTACTGCTTTCCCTCAGTCACTCCCTTCTCACACACTAAGTGCCAGCCAGTCTTCATCATCTGCTCCCTTTCTGTCCCATGGTGAGACATGTCCCATCCTTAGGTCAGGATCGTTTCTCCATTGCAGTAATCTTTCAAATACAGTTTCCCCTTTCTTAAGTCCAGATTTGCTGTGACTTGGTTAGGTAAGCTGATCTCCACATTTCTGCCTTGTCTGATTCATGACAAACAAGCCCAAAGATGAAGCTCTGCAGAATTTCTCCTTCTATTTGCAATTTGGTATCATGGCCTGCCTGGCATGAACTTACAGGAAGTCTGCTTCCAACATTTGTCTTCATCAGGGCCACGTGGCATGGATTGAGTTTCTACTATATGGTCTCCAGTATCTCTAAACTTGGACGACTTCTGCAGTACTCTGCTCACATGATCTAGTAACTTACCTTGTTCAGAACCTGTTTGCTCATTCTTCTCTCATCTGGTTCTTGTAATTTGAATATATGTTTCAAGGACTTTTAATTTTCTTTTTTTAGCCATGCTCATTTTTCTGCTGGTTACTTCTATGGCTTAAAAATGCTTATAAGTATATATTTCCCATTCATTTATTTCTATTTTCCCATCTGGATATTTCTAACAAAATATCAAGAGATATAAACCATTCATATTCTTTGTGGCCTTTTGTGGCCTTTAGGTCAGTGAGAAGCCTTAGAAGGATTATTTGATCCTTTAAGGGAACAATGTTCCAACACTAACAACAATGTTTTGGCTGACATCCTTTCCCCAGAACTATGTAAATTAATCGGTGGACTAATCCAGTGTCACACACTCATGATCCGGCCACTTCCCAAAACCCCAGCTAAGAGTGGGGGCCAGTAAAATCTATCATGTGAATAAAACTAGGGAGAGAATGAGAGTTCAAAACAGGACACAACACAAGGAAAGATAAAACAAAATATAGCACAGAACACCATGAGAAAGTAAGAATAAGTAAAAGCAACGAGACTGTGTAAAACAGAATGTACAAACATGAAAAAGAAAATACATAACAGTTAATAAGAAGCAATACTCAACATGAAAAGAATGAGACACCAAAATAAATACGGAAGAACGTACGAAAGAACAAGTGAAATGTAGAGAGTATGCTGAAAATGGGCGATTGAGCATGAGAATAGTAAGTCATAAAATATGACAACATTTACAAGGAAAGTGAGAAAAGAGGAAATGAGAAAACTTTGGTAAGGAGAAAACAAGAATGTAAGATACCATAATGATAGCAGGAATAAGAAATTAGTATGGGTGAGAAACAGGACAAGAAATGAGAAATTTGAGGGAATGAGAGATGCAAAAGGGCAATGACCGTAGAGATAGATAAGAACACTTGGAGTCTCCTCAGTCAGCTCTCTGAGGGCCAGATTCTGCTTTGGGAGCCAGTATAGGAGTGAGCGGACAGGAGGACCCCGTTGGCCGCTAGAGGGCGCAGAGGAGCAGGGTCCTAGGCCTCCTGCGCCTGGGGCGGGGAAGGGGCAAGGCAGGATTAAGGTGCATAACTGAGTGCGCAGGACCTTATGAGCTCTGAGGCTTGCCTGGGTGAACTGTGCCACCGGCCTCCAGTCTAGGGATTTTGGCTTTGGAGAGCACTACGGGAACATAACCCTTTTTTTTTCCTCATTGAGTTTATTGGTACATTTTAGGTATACAGTACAGTTACATTCATCATTGGGATCTTGTAACTTTACATAAGAATTTTGATTTACTCCGAGGTTGGGATTTTTATTTGTTTAATCACTGGGATTTTAAATTTGAGCTCTTTACGTTTACTCAAGAGTTGGATTAAAAAAAAAAAGTTGGGCCAGGGATTTAGCTCACCGGTTCGCTGGCCTGCCTTGCAAGTGCAAGGACCCAAGTTCAATCCCCTGTAAGTTGGATTTTGCTTTCTGTATTTTAGCTAGTCTATACGCAAAAGGGATTTCTACTTTGTCAGTGTTCATCTGGCCTCTTCACTTTTTATGTTGAAGAGACAAGCTCTAGTAGTAGTAGTAGTAGTAATACTAAAGGACTGCAAGAACTCAACACTTCTTTCTGTTCACTTGTGTTCTACACTATTTTATTGTTTGGTCAAGGTTTTATTTGCCATGCTTTTTTTTTTTTAGTTTATTTTACTTTTTTCCGATGTTTTGAGACTAGGTCTCTCTACATAGGTCAGGCTGCTCTTGAACTCACTGTACAGCCCCAGATGACCTTGAACTCCTGGAAATTCTCCTTCCTCTGCCTCCCAGGTGTTGAGATTCCAGACATGACCAACCACACTCTGCTTAAAAAAATATTTCTTTGTTTTATACTTAAATAGGGTTATTGTTGGAAATTTGTAAGGTACAGAAAATTTAGAATTATCTAGAACTCTATTATCAAATAAATCTGAACAGTCATTTGTTTTGAATCTATTCTAATAAGGAGCAATACTGTCTTTTAAGAAGAAACATTCATTTCTGCACTAAATTAAACAGATGATTTAGGATCTTGGTCTAAGGGTAAGTCTTTTCTAGGAAATATCAGTAGTCTTATGACTTGAAATATGAAACAGCTATTCAATTCCATATAAGCTACTTTTCAAAGACTATTTCAGATTCAGCGACTCAATAGGTTTAGGGAATTATATTTGCACATGAACAAGGAGACAAAGAAAAAATATTCTAAGCAAATGTATATTTGTGGTAGCCTCTAAAGTAGGAATTTACCTAGGGAAAAATGTGCCAGATTGAATCAGTAAATCCCTTTACCATGAGGATTTTCCCCAGGGAAAATTTTCTGTTGCTCTACGAGAATAAAGGTCACCGTGAACAAAACAAAGACAGATAATATGAAACAGGGAAGCACATCTTTTGCAAAGGGAAAGGGGTCAAAAAAGAGGAAGCGAACAGGGTAGAAGGGGAAGGGAAAGGGATGATCAAAAATTTAAAATAGATTATGTCCATGTAAGGACTCCTCATGAGGAATGTAATCATTAGCTACTGCAAATGTACTAATACAACTACAAATTAAATACACATTTAAAACAATAAAAGTAACTTTGATGGATGATACATATTTTTCTTGCAAGGAACAGAGAATTCAAGGAGTAGCAATGGATGAGATCTGTGAGAATCCCTTACCTCTAACCAGCGGGCTATTACTTGGCACTGCTTAGCGACATGAATGGGAGTTTACAGAGCGCATTAATTTCTTTTTTACCATTTACTTGCTTCTCTGATGCAGCCCATTGTTTTTCATTGTTTTACACATTTTAAGTAGTCCTTTTCATAGTGCATGGTATGTTCTAAAAACAAGTCTTTTGAGATAACTCTTATCTTGGTTTCTAAGTTGTAACTTTAGAAATGTTCTTTAAAAGATTTAAAACGCTTCACATGAAAATCTTTGAAGATCTTTGACTACTGTAATGAATATATAGATATCTACATAATGATATTATTTTATATTACTATATCAATTATGTGTGTTTAAATGTTTCTATTAAAGAAATTGGTTATACTCTAGCATACGAACAATTATGTTAAATTGATAATTCCCAAGTAGATTTTTTTCTGTTGGTGTGTTTAATAAGATGTTTTATTATTACAGTACATCTCATTGTGATTTATGTCCTAGATTTATATTTATTTTTCTGTTCCTATTTGTTTCATTTTAAAACTTCAGTCACTAGACTTATCAGAGACTGTCTGTGAATCAGTATTTCTCTAATTTAATAGCAGGAATTTTACAAATTACAGAATATAAAGAGAGCAAATTATTTTTCAAATTGCACAATCCAAGAATTATTTAAAAAATGTTTCCCTTGTAAATGTAATGAAATAATGTGGCAATTAGAATTGAACCATATAAATGTGTACTCCAATTGTGAACCCTACAAAGGTGACAGTGTAATGAGATTTGACAGCATGTAGAAAGGTGAAAACTCATTAACAAGCCAGGTTCTGCTTTAAAAAAAAAAGTATTATCATTTTTGTATTATGTAAGAAGATTGCTTAGCATTTCAGGAGGAGAGCAGCAGTTGTGTAGCATTTAAATCTATTCTGAATTAAAAATGATCAGTTTAAAAAAATTATAGAAAATTCTTATGCAAATGAAATGTAATCAAGCCATGCTTCAGACTCATTATGCATGATTGATATTCACTGTAACTTGGTTACTAATTCAAGGAGCTGAGGAATTCCAATTATCATATTGTTTATGCAGTGCTGTGCCACACTGCTGGAAGTGATACTAAATTGATTACGATAAATGGTTTAAACCAACAAGATGTGTCCTTATCCAACTTGACATTTATTTTATATGAAATGACGAGGATTCCGTACTTTCCTAAAAAAAAAATCTTAATTTTCAGATAAATGTTGAAATTTTGCTCAGGTTCTTTCTTAAATGAATTTATTGGTACATTTTCAGTATACAATATAATAACATTCATCATTGCAAATTTGCACCTTAACGCAATCCATCTTGGTTCTTAAAGAGAAAATGAAAAAAATGGAAACAAAGCCTCAGGTTCTTAAAGGTATCAGATTAAGAAGATAGCAGACAATGTAGATAATAGTCAACACTGCTTTTCATGCCCTGAGTGTAACATACTTGTTGTTGATTGGAAAGTTTGTTTGTTTATGGTCCATGGTTCATTATTTCCCAAGTATATTTCTTTAAGTGCATCGAATTATAAGAATATTTGGTGATGAAACTGGACATTGAGCTAACCTTAGAAAACTATAACATCAGTATACCTTAATTTATCACAGCTTCCAGTATTTTTTTTTCTTATTAAGTTTATTGGTACCTTTTAGGTATACAATACAGTTACAGTCATTATTGGGATCTTGGTGTATCTTGGTGTATCATGATGTATCTTGGTGTCCTTATTCCAGTATTTTAACAATTGTTAAGTATATCATATTATACAACATCTATACCAATATACTTCAGCCAATCTTATTCTAAGTTTAGGATTTTGACAAAAGTGATGATTCAAAGTAAAAACCAAAGTTGATATATTAAAAGTGTTTCCTTGATTTTTTTTTATGAAGACAATTTTTGAGATGAATTTTGATACTGCTTGCAAAATGGACTAAACTGGGAAATTGCTCAAATTTCTCACCACTTCCAGAGTTTACTAATTAACTTTTATTTAATATTTATTATAATTATAGTTTAAAAATGCTGGATGATTCAGGATAAAAGCAAAAGCCTTCATATTCAAACTGATTCTTTCTTATTTTGCTTTATATGACAAGTTTTAAGATAACTTCCGGTACTGATAATATGATTTCTGATTCAAAGTCTTTTGTTGTTGAATAATATTTTATTGGCATTTTAAATGAAGTTTATCGCTTATGGTTTTGAGAGTAATACACTGTCACATGCATTAGTAAGGTTCTCTGTTGCTTGCCCCAAATGACCAACATACACATGTTAAAGTAAGGCATCATTTATTTGGCACATGGTTAGAGAGGGTTGTACTCCATGGTCAGCAAGCTCCAAGGGGGAAATGGCACGGTAGAAGAGCATGGCATAGCAAAACTGCTCACTTCATGGCAGCTGGGAAGGTAATCACAGGAGAAGAGCAGCAGCTAGAAAGGGGCCATGGGCCAGAAACTATCTTCAATGCTCTGCATTCATGACGCACCCAGGCATATCGAGAAGGGTGCTTTCCTAATTCCATAGCCATCACTCAAAACAATCAAGTTCACAACCAAAATTTACTTTAAGGTCGTGGTAGAGTCTTTGAAAAACAGAATAGGGTGAGCACTCAAATTCTTGAAAATCGTATGTAATCCTATCAAGCAGAATTATCCATGATTAATATTTTGTTATCTATCCTTCCTGGCTTTCCACTGTGAGAGTTCTGTAATTAAAGTCTGGTCTAAACATCATAATGGTTGAGTATTAAGGAACATAGCTGAGTCTTGTGACATCAGTGCTGCAGATGAAGACAATGTGCAATGTTTTATAATACACTGAAACTTCTGGGTTCCATATTTATTACTTGGTAATGTGTCTGTCAAGTTGTTCCCTACTTCTCCTAGAGATTGTTAGAAATGTGTGTAGTTAGGAAGGTTTAATATGAGGCAGTAACCTCTAGTGTGGGATTTCTCAAATTTAGTACTGTTGACATTTTGCTGCAGGTTATTCTTTACTGTGGAAGATTGTTCTTATGCATGAGAGTATTTTGCAGCATTTCCAGCATTGACCCAGGTGATGTCACTAACCTTACTCTTCTTAGGTGTGACAAATAGAAATGCCACTAGACAGTAATGGGAAGCCAAAACACCTAAGTTGAGAACACTGCAAGGGAATGAGAATACTCCGGGAATGAATAGGGTTTCAGGATATATACAGAGTGCAGGAGGAGGGAGATTGCAAGAAAGAAGCAGGAAAAGTTCAGGGTCAAGTGCAGGATAGAGGAAGAATACAGTAAAAAAGTTAGGAAGGAGAGAATGCTTCAGAAAGAAATATGTAGAGAAGAGAAAGGGCACATAATAGATGACTGGAGGGTAGGTGATTTAAAGGAAACCAAAAGTGTACAGGACGAAGCATACAAAATAGGGAAAGAGAACAGTAAGGAGGTTGTAAGAAAAAAGGAAGAAGGTTGAGTATAGAAGACAATATACAAGGATCAGACAAATGAGCTGAAAGAGTAAAGATTTTGACCTTGCAGTTGACCTTACAAGTTTGTATTATTGGCACTCTAGGTGCTAGACGCTATACAAGGAAATGTGGAGAAAAAAACAAACCATGTTCCTTTAGTTATAGAGCTTAGAGCTTCGTTAGGAGAAAAGGGAGACTGGCAACTTTATATCAGGCTATGGGAAGGGATATGAAGAAAATTATAGTGATGACCATTCCAGGCACAGGAAGCAATAAGTGCAAAAGCCTCCTGGGAGGACCAGCTTAAGCAAAGAGGCCACAGTGACTGAGGGTAGTAATCAGAGAATGACCTTCTTGTTAAAAAGATAACGTCAGATGGGCCACAAAGAATCTTGTAAATCACAAAGCTTCTATTCAAACCCTATGAGAGTAAGAGGGAAAGCCAGTTGGACAGTTGAATAGAAGAGTGACATTGTAATATATCTTGTATTTTAATAGCTTTCCAATATTAGTTGGATCAAAAATCATCCAAGGCATCGCTAAAGGGAAGAATCTTTAGTCCCACTCCAGGTCTGTGAAGACATAGTCTGGGGCTGGGTCTAGGAATCCATGTTATTTAATAATCCTTCTCAGGTGACTTTGATGTTGACAGGAGCATATATTGAGAAACTCTGCGTTTGAGGGGTCTATCAGGCTCCTTGTGTCAAAAACAGTAGGGGCAAAGGTGAAAGCAGGGAGGGCTGGAGATTTAGCTCAGTGGTTCCAGTGCCTGCCTCGCTAGTTCAAGGACCCGAGTTCGATCTCTGGTGAAAAAAATAAAAATAAAAATAAAAGCAGGGAGACCAGTTGTAATACTATTGCTCTATCCTGGAACAGACATGATTGTGGCCTGGTTGAAAGAGATTGTGTATATTCTTCTCTTACACATTGTATATATCTTTATTGATCTTGTCTCTGAAACTCTAAAATGTACATGAGAAGATATTTTTATATTTCAGAGTAGAAATTTACATAAAGTACTTGAAAATATAGTTTGAGAATATAATCCAGTTATGGACTCTATGGATCCATTCAGGCTTCCGCTGACTTCAGGTTTAAGAGGATTTTACTCTCATATCCCATTTTTAAATATAGTTTACCACAGATGTGTCTGTGGTGCCACTCATATCCTAAGACATCACCATTTTTAAAGTAAAGATTACAGCAAATACAGGTGTGTGTGCACTTCCTGTTAAGTCATAACTTTTTCCCTGGTATAGTGGTTTTCATTTTTGAGAGCGCTTTTGTCTGTATTGTATTGATTATTTTCAAAGTGGCTCTGTGTATGTATTAAGAATTCTATCTTCAGGCAAGTAATTGGACTTCACAAAAGTTAATTGACTGTACAATGCCAAGTCTCCCAGAACTATGGGATCCAGAAAGAGAATTTCAGTTTCTCTGATTCCATCACACCATGTTGTAATTCGCTTTTGTTAAAATGTGTATGTATTTTGTTCTGCAGGTAAACAGCAATCTGATGTTTTCCTTATATTTTTCCTCACAAATATCCATGCACATTTAGAATGCAGCATTATTTCTCATTAAAATAATTTTGTGTGATTGTCAAGAAATACTGAACTCGTAAAGAAATAATACAGTGATTAATTATGCATATATATAATGCAGATAAAGAAATAAACGGTACTGTATAATTGGATCATTTTGTGTCCCTTTCCCTTCCCCATATTCCCCCCTACCCTTGTAGGTTATGCTGAAGTTTTAGGGCATACAGATTAAATAAAAATGGTTTATTGAGAAATAATTCTCACAGAATATATCTATGCCTTTCAAGTATGCAATCATCACAATCTCCACAACTAATTTTAGAGCATTTTCAGCACTGAGAAAAGAAACTTCATAATGATTTCATCAGGCCCGGGCTCAGGACATTAGTTGGTGTAAATCTACTTTAATTCTGGGTGTATATATTTGCCTATTCTGGACTCCTCCTCCAATCCCTGTGTAACTACAGATACATACCCTTTGACCATTGTGTCCCTGTTTCCCCTGCTCCACAACCGTGGATGCTGGTGGTAATTGATAATTCTACTCAGTTCCCCTCTGAGATCATATCTTTTAGGGCCCACATATGAATGTGATCACATGGTATTTGTCTCTATGCCTGTCAAATTTCACTTTTATTGATGTCCAGCTTCATTCATTTTTATGGCTGTATAGTATGTCCTTGTGTGTTTATACCACTAGCAGTGTTAGACACTTCAGTTGATTCTATATCTCAGCTATTGTGAGCAGTGCTGCAACAAACATAGGAGGGAAGATGGTCTCTTTGAGATACAGATTTTATTTCCTATGGGAATGTGCTAAAAAATAGGGCCGGTGGATCTTACCGTTTTCTGTAATGGCTGTACTAATTGAAATCCCTAACAGCAGTGTGAAAGCGTTCTCTTTCTCCGCATCCTCAATAACACTTATTATCTTTTGATATTTTAATGATGACAGTTCTGACAAACATGAGCTGATATTGCATCATGATTTTGATTTTAATTTGGTTCATGATTATTGAAGCTGAGGAGTTTTTTTATGCCTGTTTGCCATTTGTATGTGTTTTTCCTTTTTAAAAAATGTCTTTTTATGCCTTTGATCCATTTTGACAATTTTGATTTTATTTTTTAAAAGATGCAATTTTTTTCTATTTTTTGCAGTACCAGGTTTTGAACTCAGGACCTTGCACTTGCCAGGCAGGTGTGGCATCACTGAGCTACATCCTTGGCCCTGATTTTAATTTTAAAATTTACTTTTAACATAAATAAAAACATAAAAAAGTGAGGCACCATGAAATATTTGGTACAAATACACATTTTATAATGTTTAAATAAAGTTAAACATATTTATCTCAAACATTTATCATTTATTAGTACTAAAATTCTCAAAGTACTTCTATGTTTTTGAAATATACCATACATTATGGTTATCTATACTCACCCAGTAGTGTTCCAGAGACTCTTGCTTCTCTCTGTAATTTAGAACTTATTGATCTTTCCCATTTTTAAAAGTGTTAGGTGTTGCTATTGAGTTGTTTGAATTTTTTATATATTATGGATAGTAACATATAGAAGATGCCTAGTTTGCAAAAATTTTACTTTTTATTGTATAGTCTCTTTATTTTTCTGTTAGTTGTATCCTTTGCTTCATAGATCTGCCCATTTTTGCTTTTATTGGCTTTGCTTTTCAGGACATATTCACAATATAACTGCCTAGAAAAACATCATGGAGGTTTTGTTCTATCTCTTCTTCTAGTAGTTTTATAGTGTCAGGTCATATATTTAAGTATAATATATTTTGATGTGGTTTCTGCATTTGGTCAGAGAAAGGGTCTATTTTCATTCTTTTCCACGTGGCCATCCAGTTTCTCCAGCACCATTTATTGATGAAACTTTTCTTTTTCTGTTGTGATTTCTTGATAGCTTTGCTGAATATCAAATTGGCTAGCAACATATGAATTTATTTCTAAGTTCTCTATTTTTTTCAATTGTTTTGTGTGTCTGTTTTTATATGCATGCCTTGCTGTTTTGATTTCTAGAGCTTTGCAGTATATTTGAAGTCAGGTTGATTGATGCCTCCAGCTTTGTTATTTTAAAACAAGATTATTTGGCCATTTGGGGTCATTTGAAGCTCATGAATTTTCAAAGGAACATTATTTTCAAACACTAACAAATTTCCTTTTAATCTAAGAATATATATATATATATATATATATATATATATATATATATATTCATATATATGTGTTTGTGCGTGTATATATGTGAATAAATAATACTTATTTGACGGTTTTGGAATTTCTTTCCTAGATTGTAAATTTAAAAATAATAATTTATTTCATTTCTGTAGCAGTAATTTACATTTACAAAGTATTTGAAACATTTCTTCACATTTCATTTTTATTAAGTAACACTTGTGCCTTAGCCTTCTGGCCTACAAACTTTTGGAAAGTCAATTAGATATAGATTTGTGAGCTGAGGCATTGCATATTAATTACATTAGAATATTCTTAGATACTAACCACTGTACATCTGCTAGAGAAACAATGCTTCAGTATTCTTATTTCTCAATAGACATTAATATAAAGTAATAGGGTATTATTCTGGTTTTACATTGTAATCAAAAACACCATCTACATGCATAACACATGTTAATTTATGATATAGTAAGAGACATAAAAATTGACATACATTTGATTGATCACAACGCCTGTAGGTTTCTTGGACCTTCTTGATATTTTTTATTGACAGTTCTAATGAATCAGATTTTCGCATTTCATTTCTTTCCAGTTTCTGGCTAGATGGAGCTAGATGCATTGTCTCTCTGCTTCATCTCTTAATTTTCCCAGAGTCACATTTTTTTTTTCTCTAAAAAGGAGAAAAAAATAAAGTGAACTACTTTTATTTCTCAAACAGAATGAGTACAGTATTTTCTTACACTGATTTTCAAGCTATTATTCTCATTTTCCATGGCTGTTTATCATCGTTAGCCTGTTGTTTCCTTTGAACTTAATAACTAGTTCTACATTAGGAATAAAACAGCTGCTAGAGGAATATAGAAAGGATGGAAGAATAGTTGAATTAGAAGTAAAAGTTTACATTTGATCAGCAACCAGCTGGTATATGGCATGTAATGTAAGGAAATGAATAAAATAGAATTGTAGCCCAAGGTCTTACACAGAAAAAAGTCACTTGATCTTTTGTTTATTAAAAAAAAATCTTTCAATGAAGAATTCAGTCTTGATAATGTATGGGGCAGTATGTAATGCCTTGTCCTGGACAAAAAGCATGAAGATAATCTGTTTTTATTGCCCAGATTTCTTAGATTATAGAATGAAATATTTATGGTAATTGTTACTTGCAAAATGAACCTCAAGGAGATGAATCTATTTGTTATGAAATATCAAACAAGTGAAAGAAATAATTCAGTGATGACCTGTGCACACGCCATCCAGTTGAATAAATAAAACATCAATATACAGTTAAACCCTTTAACAGTATTTCTGGTTTTTGGAAATCTAAGATTCTTTCATTTAACTAAACTTTCTTACCCATCTGGACTATGAGATAAATGACGTGTGCCACACTACACATCATACTTGAAAAATGAAGTTTAATGATCTAATGATTACCCAAGTTCCAAAAGAGCTACAACACACTCTAAGTTGGGTGAAGTATTTCAACCAATGGATTAATCCATTGATGAGTCTATGGCTGAGTACACTGTTGGAAGTTAGGGCCACAGGGGTCATGTTCTGGAAGGGCGTGTTCTTGTTCTTAGGATTGACAATATTTCCTTCACCATTCCTTTCTGCCATGCTGTTTCTGCCTTGGATGAGTCCTCTGAAAACCTTGAGCCAAACTAAACCCTTCCTTAAGTTGGGGGTGTCTGGAATTTTGTCCTAATGAAGGGAAAATAACTAATATGGGGATAAATACTTCCAAACTTGTACCCCATGAACACTTATAGCAAATTACTTGTCAAATTTCAAATTGAGCTGTCCACTTTATTTTAAGTATTGCACTTAAAGCTAATTGACATATTAGTTTAGATGATATCTCATTAGTAGCTCCCCAAAGAGAGTGAGTGGTCAGTTTATAACACAGTAGCAAGCATATTAAGGCAAAATTATAAATGAACCCACATGTTGCCTCCTGATTAAGAGATGCAGTTTTTCTCCCTGCAAATGAGCCTGCTAACATGAATTAGTCTGGCATCATAATACTACAAAATTCTTGACTATATAGCTGTGTAATCATTCTGCATGAAATTGAGCATGGCTAATTCTACATTGACAACACAATGCCTGGTTTAATCCTCAGTCCAACTGGCTACTTAGCATTGAAAGCAAAGCTAAGCATGCAATGCCTGAAAATAACGGATGGTTTATGAAATAAACATTTTCTGCTTGAAATAAAAGCTTCATAAAATTCAAGTGTGATTTGATTTTAAAACATTACTTAATAAGTACATTTTGGCATTAAAATTACTCACAGTTGTCTCTTAGCCTGCTCCATACTGGTGCATATACAGTATATAATTAGATGATTCAGTAAATTTATGAATGTTTGCAACTGATGTTGAATATAAGTTCTTAAATGTTAATTTGGAATAAAAGTGTAATAACCTCTTTGAGAGTCACCCTGCTTAGGGTAGCAGTGACCACAGACATTTGTTTATGAATTTTGCTGGAGCAACCAAAAGCACACGCACACATGGAACAGCTTATCTGCTCTCTACTCTCCACCTGCCATGAACCCAGGTGTAACACCCTGACTTTTCTTTTTCCTGGTGTTCTTTCCAGATCTGCAGATAAGAAATATTCAGCAAATGCTAAATGATGAAAACATTCCCAAATAACCTGCTTGATCTAGTGGGAATAACTATGGAATTTTGAAAAAGTCATATGCTTCAACTCTGTCTGTAAGCAGCTGTGTAAACAAAAGGCATTTCTTGACCCCTTGGGCCTTCTTTTCCTTCTCTGTTATCTGAACACCTCAGATTTAAGGTATCTGAAGACTAACCAAGCATTAACTTTCCCTAGTTCGGTGATCCCCTCCTTTCTCAGCCTGCCTGTTATCTTCAGCCTTGTCTTTACCTCCACTAGAGAGACTACTCATATGACTTAACATCGCGTAAACTACAAATAAATTACAACTAAACAATTGCTGCAGTTTCAATCCTTCTGATTCATCAGTGTACTCTACATAGACATTTTCATAAAAATAGGTAGTTTTCACCTGTAAACTGAGAACATTGACACTGTTTGAAATCTGCGTAAGGTATGCACATGTCTGGTAGGGACTGACCCTTGCTATCTTGCCCTCAAATGGCCCTTTTATTAACACTGTATGGCTGCTTCCATTTAGGGCTTTGATAGGCAATTGGGGGAACTAGATGCCAGATCTCCATGTGCTCTTTTTTCCAGAGGAACGTAGGGTCATTCACTTTGCATATTATGCCTACGTTTCCCCAAGTGTCAGGTTAGAGAGCTTTATTTGATGATGCATAAAATCCATTATATTCTGACTCTATAAATCTGTGTGCAGTGTTGCAAATTATCTAAGGGCAAGGAAAACCAGAAAAGCTTTTATGAGAACACACTAGGTACAAATATGGTAGCTACCCTTTAAACAAAAGGGAACAGAACTAGAGAGATTACAAATCTTGCTAATCATGAATAAGCAAATAAATCTAAATATGTCAGTCAAGATATTTATTTTATCTCTTTGCTTCCACAGTCCATATGGAACTAAAGGGAAGTTGGATCTGTAACTTATTTTATGTGGAAAGTGAAGGGGAGTATTTGATCAAGGGTTGATGTGATAAAATGCGCAATTTTGAAAGATCAGCATGGTGGTGTACACTGAAGATAGCAGATATGTGTAGCCCATCCCTTTATGTTAAACATCTACTACAAATTTTAGTAAAAAGTAGTTACACAATTAAAGTTTACTGGATAAATGAAGGAATAATGACAATGAATAAGGCATGAAATCAGAGAAAAGAAAATGCTACTAATAACGATGCCTTGATAATCTGGCCACAAAGTTATAAGTCTGTGAACTACACTGATTGCACTGTGAAGGGTCACAGACAGAAGGTATTAGAGAGGATGATTTTGATGCACCTGGAAACAAAGTAGAGATGATCAAGAAAGAGTCCAGAGAGGACCCTGAGGCTTTGACAACTTTTGCTTACCATGAGGTTTTGATAGCATTCCCAAAAATGTAGTAGTCACTTTGAAGTCAGGAGTCTATTTCCAAGTACATGGAAGTTGGCAAACCAAAGAAAATAAATGGGATATGCTAGCATCTGAATGAATTATGAGGATAAATTCACTTATATTGCACTTTGCTTCATGCAAAGACTGAAATATAGTGAAGGGGGGGTGGAAAAGCAGGTGTCAGGTGGATATTTATTGGAAGAGGTAATTTTTTTTTAGTAAATGTTCACCATATAGAACAATTACATTTATCATGGGGAGTGGGTGAATGCACATAATACATCTTAATTCTTTCTTTTTAAGTCCCCTACCCCTCCTATCCCTCCCTGCTCTGTCTAACGCTTAGTTCCATTCCAATTTACAAAAGTTCTTTTTCCATTTTTTCTTCAGTTCTTTTTTCCACCAACGTTTACTCCTCTCTTTCTCCCACCACCCATCACTTGTTCTCTTTCTCATTTTAAAAAGATCTCCCTACTTCTTAATATCTGTCTTTTATTTTCTTTTTACTTATACTGTGGGGTTTTACATAAGAAAATATTTAAAGCTTGTGTGTCTCAGCTATTTCACTTAATATTATGTTCTCAAGTTTCACCCATTTACCTATGAATGCCTCAAGTTTATCCTTCTTTATGGCATCGTTGTACTCCATAGTGTATAAATACCACATTTTCTTTTCCCATTCATCTGTTTATTTACATATAATACTTCCAAGACTTAGCTATGATGAATTGTGCTGCTATAAATACGGGTATGCATCTATACTAGGAATGTAGTATGATGACTTTAATTCTTTTGGGAAGATATCTAGGAGAATAAATGAGTCAAATGGGATTTCTATTTTTAGTTTTTTTAAGGAACCTCCATACTTATTTCATAGTGGCTATACTATTTTACACTCCCATCAACAATGTTGGAGAGTTCCACTTGCAGATTTAAAATTGCACTGAGATGTGATCTTGCTCTAGAAAAAGTGGCTATCATCAAGAAATCAAATGCTAATAATTGCAAGATTTAAACACTGACAGTAGCTTTTCTTTTTTTTTCTCATTGAGTTTATTGGTACATTTTAGGTGTACAGTGCAGTTACATTTATCATTGGGATCTTGTACCTTTACATGACAGGTCTTGGTTCTCATTTTTTCCCCTTCTCCCTGCCCTCCCTTCACCCCCTCCTACACTCCCCATTTACAAGCACCTTATTTCCATTTTTTCATTTCTCCTATTTTTTTCTTTTCCCTTATTCCCTTTCCCCTACCCATCCCACTTTCCCTACACCTTTAGCCCTTTTCTTTCTATTTCACATTGTCAATTATCTCATTAGGATCTTATGTACTATTATAATTTCTCACACCGGAAAAACTATTCGGTATTTACACATGTGTGACTTAAGTATTTCACTTAGAAGTGTATCCTCAATATGTATCCATTTTCCTATGAATGAATCTAATTTCTCTTTCTTTATGGCTGAGTAGTATTCCATTTTATAGAAAAACCACATCTTCTTTATCCAGTCTACAAATGATGGAGAAATGGGCTGTTTCCAAGTTTTAGCTATTACAAACTGTGCCGCTATAAACATGGGTGTGCATACATCACTGTGATATGATTCTTTAGTTATTTTGGAAAGATACCCAGCAGAGGGATGGCTGGGTCAAATGGAACCTCTAGTCCCAGCTCTTTGAAGTATCTCCATATTGATTTCCATAGTGGTTGCACCAGTCTGCACTCCCACCAACAATGGAGAAGGGTTCCTTTCTCCCCACAACCCTGCCAACATTTGTTATTGGTTGGTTTCTTGACAGCAGCCATCCTTGTGGGGTGAGGTGGAATCTCAGTGTTGTTTTCATCTGTATCTCTCAAATGACCAGTGATGTGGAACATTTTTTCATATATTTACTTGCTGCTTTTACTTCTTTGTCTGAGAAATGTCTGTTCATTTCAGATGTCCATTTTTGAATCGGGACTTTGTGTTTGGGGGGCTGATTGTTTTGAGTTCTTTATATATTGCAGATAATAATCTTTGTCTGAGGAGCAGCTGGTAAAATTTTTTTCTTACATTGTCTTTTAGTTCTGTTGGTGGTTTCATTTGCAGAGCAGAAGCTTTTGTTTGTTTGTTTGTTTGTTTGTTTTGGTTCTTTTGAGACAGGGTCTCATTGTGTAGTTGAGACTGACTTGGAACTCACTATGTAGCCCAGGCTATACTCGAACTCACAGCGATCCTCCTGCCTCAGCCTACCGAGTTCAGGGATTACAGGCATGTGCCACCACACCCTGTAGTGTAGAAGATTTTTATTAAGATGTGATCCCAGTTGTTGATTCTTTCTGCTAATTCCTGTGCTACTGAGGATTTGTTCATAAAGTCTTCCTATGCCAATGTCTTCAAGAGTTCTGCCTAACTTTTCTACCAGCAAATTTAGTGTTTCTTTTTTAATATGAAGATCTTTAATCCACTCAGATTTTATTTTAGTGCATGGTGAAAGATAAGGGTCTAGTTTTAATCTTTGGCAGGTTGAAATCCAGTTTTTCCAACATCATTTATTAAAGAGGTTATCTTTCCTCCAGTGGGGATGGTCAGCTCCTTTGTCAAACATGATGTAGCTGAGTATATCTGGAGTTGTTTTTGTGTCTTCCAATCTGTTCCACTGATCTTCAGGTCTGTTTTTTTGTTTTTTGTTTTTTGTTTTTGCCAGTATTATGCTGTTTTTATCACAGTGGCTTTGTAGTATAGTTCAAATTTGAAATTGTTATAACCGCTGCCATGTCTCTGTTGCCCAGGATGGCTTCTGCTATTCTAGGTCTCTTCGGGTTCCAAATGAATTTTTGGATTATTTTTCTAGTTCTGTGAAATATAGTGTTGGAATTTCAATGGGCATTGCATTGAATCTGTGTATCAGTTTTGGAAGCATGACCATTTTCACTATGTTGATTCTTCCTGCCAGGAACACTGGATATCTTTCCATTTTCTTATATCCTCTTTGATCTTTTTTTTCAGAGTGCTGTAGTTTTCAGTGTAGAGGTCTTTTGCTTCTTTTGTTAGATTGATTCCTAAATACCTCATTTTCTTGGATGCTATTGTGAAAGGAATTGTTTCCCTAATTTCTCCCTCAGTGAGTCTGTTATTTGTGTACAAGAAGGCTACTGATTTTTAATTGTTGACCTTGTATCCAGCTACTCTGCTGAAATTGTCAATTAAGTCTAGATGTCTTTTGGTGGAATTGTTTGTTTCTTCAATGTAGAGTATGATATCATTAGCAAATAATGACAGTTTAACTTCTTCCTTTCCTATCTTTATTGCTTTAATTTCTTTCTCTTGTCTAATTGCTGTGACCCTCGCTATTCTTTATCAATTTTCTGTTTCTATTTTCCACCTTTTTTCCCCTTTCCATCTCAGTGTTTTCTAATAGCAGTGCTCGTGATACCACTTCCTCATTTTTATGGGTATTTCAGCAGGAAAAGCAGAATAGGTTACCAGTTACCAAAGCAACAATGCCAGTGCGAGGGCACACATAGTCAAAAGTGATGAACCCTACCTATGCCATGTTGGATATTGAAGGACTTATTAGTTGCAAGTTTTATGGTGTTGCTCTTCAGTTATACATGAAATACTTTCCTTACAAAATAATTTGTGAAGTCAGAAATTCCAAAATAAGTATAGGATATAAGTGAAACAATAAACCCTTTATCTTACAGGTGACTTTCATGGTTCTAAGTAAGATAAAATTGTTTCCAGAAGTCCTTGTAGAAGGGGGAAATTTAAAAAACACCATAGTTATTGTTCCAACTTACCTGAATGATTTATAGCATGGGGCCACCAAGGATGCAGAGATCATCACTATGTTTAATATTCTGTGAATGATTAATTGGCCCCCTCATGCAGCCATAATTCATGATTCTGACCCAATAAGAAGCAATAGAAAAAGGGAAAACACTTGCTGATCTTTTACTTGGGTGGAACCATTTTGATATATATTCCCTAAAAGTTCAAAATGACATCTCTGAGTGAAAATCCATAGCAGGTAACACTCACCAGGTGTGGATGAGTTTGAAAATAATACAAAGCATCAGCTGAGTAAAAGATTCAGGCCTAGGAAAGATGTGGCCTCCAACAATCAATCAAGCAGTGCATTGCTTCTAGACTGCTTGTGAAAATGCCAAAGCTGTCTTGACTTTCTTTGCACATGCCATCATTGAAATTGATTCATTCCTTAAGACATAACTATCTTCATTTCCATTTTCTGCAACTTTGAGAGTGGTTCAAATCATATTACAAATGTCCAGAAATTGGTAGTTGGTGAAATATCTCTCTAATGATAAGCAGCATGACAGCTATCAGTATTTATGAGGTGGTAGCATTTGGTGCAGCATTCCCCAGATCCAGGAAACCTTTGACATAGCATCAATAGTATTCCCAGTGTAATTCCTACACACAAATGTACTCGCAGAAAGAAAAGAAACAAAATTATTAATGGCAAAGACTTCAAAGTAAAGATAATATGGACTTGATGTTGGAATAAGCAGAAAAATATGGAAGACAATTTCAATAGAATTAGGGTAGCAACCATATACTTTATAAAATCCTCGATTCCAAGGCCTCAGAAACTCAGAGGAGCCTAGATTTAGACCTGATGAAGTAACCTCAACCAGTCTATGAAAGCTTTCCTGTTTCTGTGCCATTTATGCAGATTCTATTTCAACATTTTATTTCCTGGTTTCAGCATTAGCATGTTTCATAAAGGAAAAATTAAAGTCTTAGTTTAATCCTACAAATTATAAGTTTATTCAAATGTTAATGTCTCTCTTACTATGTCTTTGCGAGTTTACGAACTTCAGTGCTTTCAATACTTGAAGTTTGTATATAGAGACTTACGTGGAAATTAACACCTCTGAAACATTCAGACCTCCAACTTTGGTGACAAGAGAGACATTGTGTTACTATCCTGCGCCTCGTCAGTTTAGAGCTTGTACTGTTTGGAGGCAAGTATCCTGGACACAAGCTTATATAATTTTTCTTCTACAAAGATATGTTTTATGTTTATGTGTATTCCAGGGAGAAGTCTTCATGACCCAATGATGTCTGTGTTTCTCAGTTGAGAGGGAAATTCTAAGCTTTTAAATTTTAAGTTGCCATTGAAGATTTTAAGACTTCTCATTGTGTGCTGCATACGGTTTTAGCAAGTAGAAGAACAATTTTCTTTCCACTTACTGCTGAATAGTTGACATCTCAACCTCATATGGAAATATACCAGTTGATTTGAGAGAAAGGAAATACATTTCTTAATGTTAAACTTAATATAATTTTCATGAAATGTGGGGATGGAAACTTATTATTCAAACGATGAATTATTGCCATTTATGAATTATGGAGCAAAAATGTATCTTCATAAGTCACAGTTTTTTGCCATATTTTCATTGTCATTCTTCAGGGTGGAAATAAACTTAATTTTTAGAAAAAGAGAAAAGATATTAAAGGAGGACCACTGAAATTAGGAAATCTTATAAGAGATTTTCAATGAAACAATACATTGTTGGTTTTGGCCAGGTAAGATATCTGATTTTCTGAAATATATCAGGGATTTTCTTTCTTGCATGAGTTTAGAATATTGAAAGTAGGGCTGATCACGGCTGAGGACTAAGAGCAGAGAAGTTACCATTTGGCCTATCGTGTCAATGCATGGCATTGAATATGTGCATAAAACAAGGGCAGAAACATTCTACTTGCGTTCACCTCACTTTTCTGATATCCTCATTGCATATACTAATTTAGAGAATTCACTTAGCCAAATAAATCTCTGAATGAGATCAGTTTCCCTTCAGCTCAATTATCAAAAGCTTGTTTTACAAGCTTTATGGAAGTACTTACATGAAAGCACTGAGTTGAGTCACAGGAGCCCACATTCCCATGAAGCAATATAGGCAAAACTAGAGGGATGGATATATGAAAGTTGCAAGTCAAGGATCTCAGCTTGACTTTAAAAGGAGTGGATGAAATGAGAATGATAGATCCACCAGGATGCCTTCCTGTATGTGTTGTGCTACATAAATATTACCTACCCTTTTACTTCTTCCGGACAGCAATACATGTGGATGCTGAAGGCCTTTACACTAGGTATTTCAAGAGCAGAAAGTTCTTAGAAACAGTGATCAAGGGCCAAAACAATGTGATTGCAAATGGTACAGGGGGGAAGGTGAACAAGTTGCACAAAGTCAAGGCTGGACTCCTTAAATCTCGAGAAGGAGCAACTAGGAAGTTTCCATGAGAAGAAAGGCAACACAAAGCCTCTCTTGGATGGTCCATCCCAAGTGTAGAGAAATTGAGAGGCCCTGAAACACAACTAGCCAAAGAAAGTGCTATGTGCAGTTGCTAAGGCTGTTACTACAAAGTACCAAAGACTGCATAGTTTAAACAACAGACATCTATTGTTTTATAGCTGTAAAAGCTGCAAGTCTGAAAAAGTGTCAGCAGAATATGCTTCTTTTGAGATGTCTCCTCTTGGTGTTTACATGTCCATTTTCCACCAGTGTCCCCACAAAGCCTTTCTGAATGGATCTGTGTCAAAAAATTATTTTTATAATATAATTTAATATACATTTTCATCTTTAACACTTGCTTTTCACTGTTTCAAATATCAATATAGTAGTGACTTATCACATGCATGCAAATATAAAATAGGTGTGCCAGATAAAGGCCACAGACAAATTGTTTTAATGCTTTCCCTTTGTATTAACATTTGATAACATGATTCAACACACATAAAGGACAGAAAGCATATGTATCTAGCTTGATGATGCCTGTAGAACCCTTAGCAATCATTCCTGAGCTCCCCCTCTTTTTACTTTGTGACTTACATCAGTGGAGTCAGAGAGTCCTAAAGTAGAGAAATTTTTTTCCTCAAAATAGAGATAAATTCTTAGGAGAATTGTACTGGATTCAGTCTAGGGTAGATGATTTGCATTTTGACTCATTTGCCTGTTTAAATTTTGAAGCTGTTTGATCTTGCTACTTACCCATTTATCTATGTGTTCTATGAGCTGACATCTAAGATGTAAGTTTCCCCAAGCACTGGCTTCGGGAATACTTGGAGAATTAGGATAACAGTTTCAATGTCATTGTTTGTTCCCCTTATACATATTCTGTTCTCAGAGTTCCTGCTTATTAATAGAGAGCATCATAACCCTTTCAGTTCCTATAATTTGAGGGTGGACGCCATGAGGAAGTACTAGAGAGGTCTTCTGAAGAATGCGGTCCCCATGTGTATAGGAGCATAATTCGTAATAGCTAAACCTTGGAAGCTGCCTAAATGTGCATCAACAGATGAATGGATAAAGAAAATGTGTTATCAACACATGCAGGAATACTACTGAGGCATAAAGAAGGTAAAACTTGACACATCTGTAGGAAAATGGATACCAATCAGATATATGAGCCTAAATATAATATGATTTCTCTTATATGAGAAACCCAAGGCAAAATAAATTAATAAGGAAAATAAAAGACAGATAATAGGAACTGGGAGATAGATCTTTTTGCAAAAAAGGGAAAAAGACCAAGAGATGGAGGGAAGGGAAGAAAAGAGAATTAAGATGTGTTAGGAGGCTGGGGATTTAGCTCAGTAGCACTGTGCCTGCTTGGCAAGCCCAAAGTCCTGAGTTCTATTCCCATAAGAGTACTGGGAGGGAAGAGGATTCAGTTGGTGGAGGAAGAAACCCAAAGTATAGCTGATACCTGCATCATCTGGTCTAGTCATTGGATCCTTCAAATTTACATTTATGTTAATAAAACTAATCCAAAGTGGAATGAAAACTAATCATCTCTGACTACAATTTATTTATCACAATGTATTATTTAAAAATCCATCCACAGAAAGGAAAAAGGATATAGTAATTACTCAAAATACAGTAATAGCTAAATAAAGTATTATCCCAAATAGAATGGTATGTGTCCATTAAAACAGTGATTATGGAACTCATATTACCACAGGTTTCATCAAACTATGGCCAAATTGAGCCAAATCCATCCCACTAGTGCTTTTCATAAGTAAAGTTTAATGAAACACAGCAATGCTCTTGTTTGTATATCTTCTATGGTTGCATTTTTGCAACCAGAAATAACTAATTAAGACAGAGATTTACAGTCTCAAAGCCTAAAATACCTACTCTATAGTCCTTTACAGAAATTACTTGAAAACACGTGACTTGGAAGGAAATTAAAAGAAAGAAAAATAGGGGCTGGGGATTTAGCTCAGTGGTTCGGTGGCCTGCCTTGCAAGTGCAAGGACCGGAGTTCAATCCCCGGTACCAAAAAAAAATTAAATAAATAAAATAAATAGATAAAAGAAAGAAAATTAAAATTTTGAGTTGCATATGCAGTAATTATATATCTGTAATATATATGTATATTTTCATGCTAAACATAGAGAATCAACAAGACAAATATTGATATGGTTGTTACAGAAATGATATTGGGTGTTTTGTTTTTCTTAATTGTTCTATTGCTCATGTTGTGTTTCAAACTGATATTCCTTCATTTTAAAATTGAGTGTGTCCTTGTAGGCCCAGGTGCTATAGTGGTGAAATACAGTGTACCTGTCTGTGGTGAGTCCACTGGGAACTGCCATCTCCATGTGGCCATGGAGGCCTAGTGCTCTTGTGGAAGATACACTCTCACTGACAGTGGCACTTATCTTCTTTCCATCCAAAAGCCTTCCCCCTGCTGCATCGCTAGATTGTAGGCAATTGAAGGGTTGAGTACAACACTGATGACAAAGAAGAATGATTCACTCTTCTGTCTTACTCATAGCCAAATAGTGTTGAAAGTGGTAAGGTGATTTATTTGACTCTACTCCACTTGTGCTTCAAATGATGGTGAAGCTGTTAAAGTCTTGAACTTTTGGAACTAAGCTCAAGCCAGCTTATAAATTGGAGAAATCAAACTCATAAACAATCTGTTGAATTTTAAAAAGGATAGGTGAAGAGCTATATTACAGTACTTACCTCCCATGATGTGAATGAAGCTGTTCTTTGTAGCCTTAGAATAATGTGCTCTCCGTTTCCTGGAGGACAATGCTAGCATTTCAGGTTCTGAAGTGAGGAGTGAAAGTGACTGAGCCAGGAACTTTCCAGACCTTGCTTCCACCAGCTGGAGAAACGAAGCACATATCAGATGAATGTTTCTTAACTATGGCTGTGCATCAGAATCCCCAGGGATTAAAATCACAGGTGTGGGAGAGAGAGCTAGCACACCTGGTAATCATATTAAAATGATTCCGATGTGCGTGTAGACTTAGAACAATTGAACCCAATGATTTCTGCATTTCTTGGTTCGTGTGTTGTTTTTATTTTTTCATAGTGCTTCTGATGGAACCCATGGGCATGCTAGGCAAGTATTCTATCACTGAGCTACATTCCTAGGCCTTATTTTTTTTAATTATGTTTTAAGACGTGACTGTCATTGTTTACACGTGTTCATAAGTACAAGTATCTCTTTTACTTTGCCATCACAGAAAAATCATAATTGTCTTAGTCACTTTCCTGTTGTTAAGAAACAGTACATGACACTCACAACTCTAAGGGAGAAAGGTTTACTTTGCATCATAATTTGTAGAGGTTTCAGTCCATAGTTGGCTGGCTGTAAGGCAAGGTAGCATGGCAGAGGGGCGAGGATGAGAAGAAGCAATTGAAGGCAGTGCAGGCAGGAAGTCCAGAGCTGGGTCAAGGGAGGAGGGAGGGAGACAGACCTTCCCAGGCCACACCCCAAGTGACCCACCTCCGCCAATGAGGCTTCACCTCCCAGCATCACATTAAGCTTTAAACTCACCATCCCCATGTAATACAGTTACTTCTCCAAAGCCCTACCTAGGAGTGCATGAGGCTCTGGAGTGACATACAGAAAAAAAAAAAAAAAAAAAAAAAAAAAAAAAAACAATAAACCGTGAAAACGAACAGCATTTTTTGTTGTGGTTCTGGGAATTTAACCCAGGGATTTTGCATGGAGCTACATCTCCCCCTCCCCTTTCCCTTCTTCCGTCTCCTCCTCCTCCTCCTTCTCCGTCAACAAAACGTTGCTGAATTGTTAAATTGGCCAGGCCATTCTGGAGCTTATCATTCTCCTTTCCTCAGCCTGCAACAGCACTGGAATTATAGGTGTGTGTCACCAAGCCCTGATCACAAACTATTATTTTAATGATACAGCTCCCATCTACTGAACTCCACTGTCAGTTGGTACTTGTTAAACTTTCTTATTTTGTCAAAGCAAACTTTGTCCAGTTCAGTTTATTAAGCCTCTGATATAGCACCTGCCTACCATTTGTCTATTAAAGATGTCTCTTTCTGTTAATTGCCTTTTCAGACAGAGAAAATAAGCTATTAACAATGAAGATGTGTTGTATGCACTTACCAGATCCCTACAATGAATGCAATCTAATCATGTGTACAGCAAGCATGTACTAATAAGAGAAAAATAAAAGAACACACACACATACCAATACACACATTTATTTCCTGTAAAGAATTTGAATATTGTGCAATTGTGGAGGTCAGCAAATACAGTCTGAAAGGCAGGGCATTATGGCACAGGGGCATGGCAGAGGAGCTTGTTTGTGGCAGGGTAGAAAGCAAAGAGCTGTGGAGGGAGGAGGGAGGCAGGAGGTACATAGAGCCTTCCAAGACACACCTCAGGGACAGACTTCCTCCAATCAGATTTAAGGCACAGACCAGAGCTCTAGCTGGGGCCTGCAAACAATGTCAAGAATAATCTCTGTTACTTAAACTGTGCTAAGTGTAGATATTAATTACAACTGCAAAATATCTACACAGTAGCACATATAATTGTGTTTGATTGAAAAAATTGTAGCCTCACCAAGTTGGGCTAACAGGTGTGTTCCATGTGAAGCACTCCAAAATATTCTCCGCTCTGAATTCCCACAGTATTTAGATTTTACTTTTCTCACATGGTTACATAACTGATACATTCAGACTTTCAGAATGAAGTACCAGAAACTCTGTTAGATGTCCAAAATGCAGAAAGGAATAGGTGAGACTTTGTTGTAAACAAAACACTTGTTCGTGGTTATTGACGTCACTTATTACAGGTAGCAGGTTCTCCAGTGTTTCAATGACTGGAAAATAGTGTGGCACTCAGAAGGCTCACTAATATTACATCCAAGTCAAGATTATTTTATAATCCTCTTTAACTCTTTGGGTGAATATATCTCTATATCTATCTATCTATCTATCTCTACAGTGCTTTGGGAATAAACATGATTTAATGCAGCCAGAAAAAAATCATTCTATTTATGACAATTTAATAGGGGCAAGAGGAAACAATGTGATCTAAATATTATATGCATTTATCAAAATGCCAAAATAAAAGCCAATATTTTGTAAAATTATTATTCACTAATAAACATATAGATTTCCAAAAATATCAAATATGAATATTTTATAAAACAGGCTGTGGCCAGTTTGCCTCTATCCCAGAAAACCGATTAAATCAGTGACTTCAATGGGAACAAACTGATAAAGCATACCTAGTTCTCTAGCATTTCAAAGTTTAATATTCCATCAACCCACCAGTTGTTTCAAGTACATTCTCCTGGGTACCTGTGGCACTGTGAAATGTAACTAAATTTATAACGAGTTATAAACTCAAAACTATTCCTGAGAGATCGTTTTATCTCCTCTCCCAACAAAATCAGCTAGAGGACTGTCAGTTACTATATAGAAAATCTTTTTTAAGAAATTTTAAACTTGGGCCTAGCTCTGTGGAAATATATTTGTAAGTTTTTTCAAGTTTAAAGATTAATAAAATATTGTACTTATAAAGTATTTACTAAATACATTCTAGGTGGTATGCACCTCATAAATATAATCTAATTTCTTCTTAGAATTTGTCTATGAAACAAGCATTTTCCCTGTACTATAGTGAGAATATCGAAGTTCAGAGGACTCAAGTGGTATATAAAAGAGCTGAGATTTGACTCTGGATCTTGTGTCTCAGTAATGTCATTCTTTGTTCTGCTGCACACACAAAACAACTTTTCTGTTAGTAGCTAAGGTAATATGTCTTTTTTTTAAAATCTACAAATTATAAAATTGTCAAGCTGTGTCACTTGTCATTCATTTTGCAAATAGATTTTTCTATGGAGCTTTTTTAGCTGATAAAATAATCACTCATGCTTTTCTCTTTGTAATATTTACTTTAAATGATTTGTTGCCTAAATCTCCTTCCAGATGTCAGGCACAGAGTACTGGATGAGAGAGGTTCTCCCTTCATGAATAGCACATTTTAAAACACAACTTTGCATTTCTGCTACTGCGGTCCTAGGTTATGCGGTACATAGATGCTTGGGAAGATCTTTTCTTGTGAGAATTATTCATCACATACTTCATTTTCTTAGATCACAACTCAATTAATCAATGATTTTGAAACCTAAAAAGAGGCTTTGTAGTCTGCCCATTAGAATAAGATGCACGTCTAATGATATTTGGCTGTGTACATGTGGGTCCGGAGTGTAAAATGGAAATTAGAGAGTAAATTTTGCCAGATCTCATTGAAAATAGACTTTAAGAGTTATGCACGACATAATGATAGAGCAACTATATAATTTTTCCTTCTAACTTGGATGCTTTTGAAAGTGAAAGCAGGAAATGTTAATAATTTGCCAGGAAATTACGATCACCTTTACTCATGGACATGACAATACACTATTTCCTATATTCGAACTTTAATGCTAAATTGGCATTTGACTAAATTTGGTACTCAACTTAATTCTAATTCCATTAAAATTTGCAAGCCATGGGGTATGTATTAAATCATATATTAGGCTGGATTGGGTGTGGGTGGGCAATTGAGCTGATAAACTCTTCCCCTCTTTTAAATTTGTGCTACCATTAATTGTAAATACTGTTGTAATGATGGTAAAATATTCTTTTTTTTGTCAAACTTGAAATTGAAACCAGGTTCTTCACAGAAAGCTCTATCCCCAGCATATATATGATATATTATATATATTTATATAATTTTTTTGAGATATGGTCTTGCTAAATAGTGAAGTTGCTTAGGGTGGACTTGAACTTGAACTTTGCCTGCCTCAGCATCACAGGATGCTGGGATTGTAGCCAACATTCCTCGCTCCATATCTTCATTCTTTGTAACGTGCTAAATTTTTATATGAAGAAATCATTTTAATTATTTAAAATTGGAAACCAAGTGGGATAAAAGTGAGAAAACAGAAGAGGAATTTGAGGAATTGATGAGGCCTGAATATTTTCCAGAATGAATGAACATTATAAATGAATAGATACAGGGAACGCCATGTATATGGCATGCAAAATATAAAATAAAAACCACACATTGTTTAGATATTACAAAAAAAACAGTGATAAGAAAACAAATCTCAAATAAAAATCCCATTTAATCCACCTGTACCTCTTCTGGGTATCTTCCTGAAAATATTAAAGACATCATAGTATAGTGATAAAAATATGTTCATTTTTATGGCAGCATAACTTATAATAAATAAATCTTAGAAGTGGAGTACATACCCATCAACAGATGAATGGATAAAGAAAAACTTGATGTATCTACTCAATGGCGTACTACTCAGCCATAAAGGATAAATATGAGTCATTTGTGTGACAATGGATATACTTGGAGTGTGTAATATTAAATGAATAAATCAGACAGGGAGGGCTAAATACTGCATGTTTCTCTGGTATGAGGAACCCAAAGCATAAATAATTTTAAAAACAAAATAAAATATTTATATTAGGGCCCAGGGAGACAGATTTTGTTGAGATGGGAAGAGGATCCTGTGATGGGTGGGGAAGAGATTGAGAGGAAGCGTAAAGTAATAAGGATCCGGTTTTGATGTGCATGTGTCCCAGTGCCTGGCTATGAATGTATTTCTTATGTATCACAAATAAATTAATAGGAAAGAAAAAGAAACCAAATAAAAAAGAAGAGAGAATAAAGCAGTAATTCTCAAATGCTTAAAAATGACCATCAGCATAGAATTGTGTATTCTCAGACCAATCATCATATAAGAATGTGCGAAATGTAATGATATTTATGACCAAAAATAAGTTGTAAAATATACCAACAAATGGGTTTCACTGAAGACTTTATTTTTTGTAACATGGCTCGAACTCAGAACCTTGCACTTTCAAGGCAGGCATGGCACCACTGAGCTAAATGCCCAACCTGAAGACTTTTCTAAAGAATTTATCCGGGGGGCGGGAAACTGGCAGAAGGAAGGTTGGAAAGAAATCTAAAGTATTGATAAAGAGCAAAATAAAAAGCAGATAAGAGGAAGATAAATCTACTGTAAAAGGGAAGGTGTCCAAGCGATGGAGAGAAGGAAAGGGGATATAAAAAAGAAATGATGCAGGGCTGGGGATTTAGCTTAGTGGTTCTGTGGCCTGCCTTGCAAGTGCAAGGACCCGAGTTCAATCCCCAGTACCACCCCCCAAAAAAAGAAATGATGTGTCATGTACATGTACCAAATACTCAGAATAAAAGTAGTCTCTATGTATGATAAATATGTAGTAATAAAAATAAGACATGAAAGTCAACATTGGACTTAAAATTTATATTCATTCACATTAAATTCAATGATCATTCAACTTTGGAATTTCATTTACTTGAACAAATATTTTAGTTTAAATTTGAAAAGAAAAAGCATGAACTAACTTCCTTAAAGAAAACTATTTCTCTGAGTTTTCCACTCATTTAAAGAAATGTTTTATGCTAAAGGTGTAGGGAAGATGGGAGGGGTAGGGGGAAGTGTAATAAGGGAAAAGAAAAAAATGTGTGATAATGAAAAGAAGGAAATAAAGTGTTTGTAGATGGGGAGGGGAGGAGGGGGTGAAGGGAGGGCAGGGACAAGGGGAAAAAATGAGAACCAAGACGTGTCATGTAGAGGTACAAGATCCCAACAATGAATGTAACTGTACTGTATCCCTAAATGTACCAATAAACTCAATTAAAGCTGAAAAAAAAAATGGAATACTACTCAGCCATAAAGAAAAAAGAAAAAAGAAATGTTTTATGCAATTAAAAATATAGACTTAAATGTTATACATTTAAATATAATACAGATTACTCAATTATGCTATTTTCATCCTCTAATATTCTCTTCAAAATATACCAGTAAATTGTTTTGAAAGTTAAAAACAATATGTATGAAAGAATGGTGAATAAACTGTTAGAAAAATAGATATAAATAATGAAAATATCTATATAGCATGCCATCAAATATAACCATAAAATGTTCAATATGTAGTGGTTTCTGTAGTTGTTTTTGCTCCACCTCAAGTTCTTTAGAAATGTTTTCATATTCAAAAATATATATTTTTAACTTCCCTTTTACATTATTCCCCATCTAATTGTATCGTGATATATTTTCATCTCTGTGACACCAATACTTTGAAAATTAAAATTTTCTGTATATATTATTTATTCTATAGATGTACTCATGGTTTAGGAAACAGAAGACATATGTATTCAACTGGTATTTGGGCAGTTACATATTTACAAATATGTCAAAGGAGGCTAATACCCCTGAAAACTACCATCCCCAAGTCCAAAGCAATAAAGGGAAGAGATCATGCTAGTGGAGCTCAGATGCGGGTCCTCTCCTGAACATCTAGAAGGGTACTATAAGGAAGAAGGCTCCAAGGAGAGAAGAAAGGTACCCTGCTATCTCTATCTCGTCTTCTCCAACCTCCTGCCTGTACATATCTGGATGCCACAGTAAACACTGTTCAGGAAGTAATCAGTTTATAGAGGTTAGCTATTAAGGACATAGAACAAGGGCAGGAATGACAGAACAAATGTTGAAGGGAAACAAATGCAAAATAGCCAGTCATATTTTGTTTCCTCATTGAGTTTATTGGTACTTTTTAGGGCCAGCCATATTTTTGAGATGTGGCATGACATGATTTACATATATTGTATTTTGGCTAAAAATACTATATATTCTTGTAATAGGTATGGCTGAACTAGGATAATCCAATACACCAAATGTTATTCAACATGGAAATCTGGCTAACATGTAACATAAATGCAGAGAAAGCGAATGATAATTAACACTATAGAGATTAGCATAAGCAAGAAGCTGCCACTATCTGTAGGATGGAAAATCACAATGTAAGAAGTGTTGTCACAAGACAAAAAGGAAGGTTATTTGAAGGAAATGAAAACCAGCATGGTAGCAGATCAGAGGTAGTTGGGTCACAGGCTGCTAAGATCTCTGGTAGGAACTGAAATCACACAGGAGGCATCAATTATTGTCTGCTTTCCGATGTGAAAGAGAAAAATGTTCTGGCTTCTCTTGCTTTTCCACAACGCTCAGTGGCTGAATCAATTGACCAGAATGTCTGGTGTTAAGTCTGGTTTGTCGTAGGGCAATGACTAAACCTGTCTGTCCTTAACCCATGAGCTACACATTTCTCAGTTGATAAATACAGAATTTCACACACTTATTACATAAACCTTATTAATCACATGTCAAATCATCAATATTCTTACTAATTCTACACTTTCCTCAGATATCATAGTGTCTTTCAATGGGCAAATCTAATCAAAATACATTTATTTTGATTGCAGTTTGTTTCTTGTAATAAAGTCTACTTGATCAAATGCAATAATCAGATGTTTTACATTTTAATGTCTGCCTGAATACTGTTTAATGATTGTTTTACCATACATATTAGAAGCAATGATTTGGCAATAGTATAACTGACATAATCTATCGTTAAAACCAAAGTGTATTTAGAAATTTCATCGGAAATCTGTGCTATGCCTTGATATGGTAATTCATGTTTTTAATGGTGAGTTTAGATTTTAATTGAGAATACGGACACGGCATCATTTGGCTGAAGTGATAGAGGATCATTCTGGCTGAAGTGCAAGTAAGAGATGAGATGAATGCATTTTGGACTGGGGTACTGGTGGTGAAGTATGTGAGTGGAGAGCAAATCTTGGATGCACATGGAAGATAAAGTCCAGGCATTTGCTGATGGGGAATAAAGAGTTGAAGAGAAGATTCTCATGTTTGAAGTTTGAGCAACTAGGATAACAGTGGTGTCAGTTACAGAGGTGTGAATGTTATCATTTCAAAGTTGTCTTCAAATTTCATGAGGAAGAAAGTGTTCAAATGGGAAGTGTAATAAGGGAGGCAGCAGAGGAAGGGAAGGAAGGGAAAAGGGAAAAAAAGAATAGTAGAAAATGGAAACAAAGCTTTTGTAAATAAGGAGAAGAAGCATTGAAGGAAGGGGAGGGGAAGAGGGACAAAAAGAAGAATCAAGAGATATCATGTACAGGTGCAAATTCCCTGTGGTGAATGTGATAATTATGTGCATCAAAAGAGTACCAATAATATTTTTTTAAAATATCATACACAAATATTGTGAGCTAGATACTTAATTCTGAAATTTATAGATATTCAGAGGTAGAACCTCTGGGAGATGTTGGCAGTGCACGGATAAACTGATATAGTCCACTTATAGATTAATGGATTAGTTCACTGATGGATTCATGGATTATTAATGCATGATAAATCAAACTGTCTTTGAGAAGTCTACCCTGCCTTGTCATGTGACACCCTATGTCACATTCTAATGCAACAAGAAGGGCTTAATGTGCTCTTGGACTTTCCGGCCTTTAAAAGCTAGAGCTAAATAGATGTCTATTCTTCATACATTCAACAATTTGTGGTATTCAATTATAGCAGCAGAAATGGATTAAGTTTCCCCCCCCCCAGCCTCCAAGCATCGAGTGGTTGGTGAGGAGCTAAACATCATGGAACTGAGCTACTACACCACCACCAAACCCCAGACCTGGCCTCTGAGCAGCTCCAGCAGAGCTGTACAGAATGACTCTAGCACCACCCCCTACCACAAACCTGCTGTATGGACCTCCTGGCTGTGCCAGTACCTGGATCTGTACTGCAGAGGCACAGGGGGATCATAATGGCCATTGTCCTGAGCTCCACAAGATAAAGCACAAGTGAACAACAAAAAGAGGGACTCTCTCAGCCTCCTTGATGAAAATTGAAGCTCACTGGAAAAACTGAAGAAAATCTCTGCAGTAAAGGCACACCCCACCACCATGGTTCGTAAGTTGGAGAGATCATCACCTCTCTTTGGAGCCTGGACTATCTTCAGGAGAAGGGCAGCTGGAACCTGCAGTAGAACTTTGCAGAGTTCAACCCTGCAGGAGGTCAGGGAGCTCATCATGGGCCTTGCAGCCAGAAATCAGGCTGAATCTCAGGGGTCTGCTGTTGGCTTTGCTGAGACTAATTGACTTAGTTCTGCACATTGCTACCCGCGTTGTCTATTGTGACAGCAGAGATATACCGTGAGGAAGGCCCTTTATTTATTTTTTTTTTCTTTTCTTCTTTTTTTTTTTTAGACGGGTTGTTGCTTTTTTTTTTTTTTTTTTTTTTTTTTTTTTTTTAGACGGGGTCTCACTATGTAGTTGAGACTGACCTGCAACTCATTATGTAGCCCAGGCTGGTCTCAAACTCACAGTGATCCTCCTGCCTCTGAGTGCTGGAATTGTAGGCATGTGCTACTATGCTCAGCTTTCCTCTTAGTTTTAATTTCTAATTTTTTCTACTCATTTCATTTTTTTCTTCCTTTTTGTTTTCTTTCTCTCTCTCACTTACTCACTCTCCTACATTATTCTTTGTCTCCCTTTTTGTTCCTGTTCCTGACCTAATTTGGATTTCTTCTTTCTTTTTCTTTTCTTCTCTAATTTTCCTTCTCTCAACTGTCATTAGTTTCAAAGAAAGAGAATACAGTTTCTCGCTTCCCTGTTGTGTTTAAGTTGTTCTATTCTTGTCTTTGTTCTTTCATTCTGTCTTTTCCTATTGTTTTCAACACTTTCATAGGTTTTGCCTAATCTTGTGTCCTCTAGCCTCACTTCTAACAATTCCTTATCCTTATACCTATCTATCCCTCTCTACCTAACTCCTTCCAAGTCCCCACCTGAAGGGTAAAAATTGAGACATTGAAGAGTTTATTCACTATAAACATATTTTGTGCTGTTCCTCAGTTTTGACTTAATTCACATGGTTAAAGGTGATAGATTAGTAACTATCACCACAAATTGTCTTTTTTTTTTTTTTGTACCGGGGATTGAACTTGAGTCCTTGCACTTGCAAGGCAGGCCACCGAACCTCTGAGCTAAATCCCCAGCCATAAATTGTCATTTTAAAAAACTATGTATGAAGCTTTTGTGTTGCTGATTGTATCACTTGTGCTAAGGTGTTGTGATTGATCTAATCAGTTGTCCTTCCTGGTATAATGAAAAAGAGATTGGCTCAGAGTCATTAGAGACTCAAAACCTAAAGACCAGCTATATCTGGAAGATCAAAATATCAACCCAGGAATTAAATAAAAAACATCACCACCAACAAAAATAGAAATGAGAAGACATTTAAATAAGGAACAAACCCAGACATCCAGTTCAACAAGGTTAAATTCTGGGGAAAACGAAGAGGAAATGTCTGATACTAAACCACCTGGACACCCTGAACTGATAGCACAGGAAGTAAAAAAAAAAAAACAGATGAATGAGGCCCTAGAAAAATTTAAAAAAATTTCTCAGATAGCTACAGACATGGTGAACAGAATGAAAGACATGATTGGAGACTCTAGAACAGAAACAGATAGAAAAAAAAAAGATGAGTTCAGGACCACAGTAGAAGCCATGAATGCCCAGCATGAGAAATAAATGGAAGCATTGAATGCCCAACAGAAGAAAAAAATGGAATGCATGAAACTGATTCAAACAGATATGCAGAAGATTGCAAATTCTATTGAAAGTTTACATAACAGACTGGGCCGATCTGAAGACAGGATATCTGATATGGAAGACAGGATGGAGATCAGTGACCATGAAAAGAAGGCTCCTTAAAATAGTAAGGGACCTTGAGGAATAAGTCCAGAAGCTCCTAGATGATACAAAGAAGAATAATATTAGACTGATAGGAATCCATGAAAAAGCAGGAGAAAGTAGAAGTGATATAAAAAAATTGTTACAGAATTAATGACAGAAAATTTTCCAAACAAAGCAAAATAATATCTGAGGCATATAGACTCCAACTAGTTATGATAAAAAATCTACATATAGACATTTAATATTCAAGATCTCAGAAACCCAACAAAGAAGAAAATAATACAAGCAGCTAGAGAAACAAATCATATGCAAAGGAAAGCCCATAGAATCACAGACTTTTCAACACAAACCCTCAAGTCAAGGAGAGTCTGGAGTGAAGTATTTCAAGCCCTAAAAGAAAACAACTTCCAACATAGACAGCTATAACCTGCAAAACTCTCATTTAAAATAGATATGGAAATAAGGTACTTCCATGACAAAAAACACCTGAGAAACTTCATGAATACCAAAACCACACTCCAAACAATTCTAAACAATATCCTACAAAAAGGCAATGAAAGTCATAACTTCATGAGGCCAAACAGAGCAAATCCAGCAGGTAAGGCAAGAAATTAAAGGGAGAGGGGGAATGATAAAGAAGAGCCACCAACAGTACAACAACATGATGATGATACATTAAAACATATCAGTTAAAACCATCAATATTAATCTCCTCAATTCACCAATCAAAAGAAATAGACTGGCAAAATGGATTAAGAAGCAAAATCCAACATGATGCTGTATACAAGAAATGCACCTAGTTCAAGGAGAAACTCATTAACTTTGAAAGTGAAAGGATGGAAAACAGTTCTCCATGAGATAGGATCCTGGAAAAAGCAGGGAAGCTATTTTATTTGCAGACAAAGTAAATTTCAAACCAAAAATAAGAGAGATGAAGAAGGTCACTACATCCTTGTAAAGGGAACAATCCAAGAGCAAGAGATGACAATCATAAATATACATGCACCAAATATTAATGCTCCCAACTATACAAAACAAATATGGGACAAGAGAAACCAAATAAACACTAATGCAATTGTAGTGGGAAACCAAAATACTCCACTGCCACAAATAGGCAAAAAATCAACAATGAAATACTACAAGTATATCAAGCTTTGGAACAATTGGACTTCATATATATCTACAGAGTGTTCCACCCCACAAAATCAGAATATACATTATTTTCAGCTGCACTCAGGTCATTCTCAAAAATAGACCACATACTCGCTCATAGAGCATGTTTAACTAAATGCAAAGGAACTTAACTTATCCCATGTATATTATCAGACCATAGTGCCATTAAACTGGAGATCAATACCATAAGAAACTACAAGATCGTCATAAATACATGGAAATTGAATAACACTCTCCTGAACAACTAATGGTTCACAGAGGAAATTAAAGAAGAAATTAGACAGTTTTTACAATAAATGATAATGTCAATACAACATATAGGAATTCATGGGACATAATGAAAGCAGTTTTAAAAGGGAAATACATAGCAGTGAATGCCGACACTAAGAAAACAGAGCAAGCTCAAATAAACAAGCTAATGCTGAACCATAAGCTCCTAGAAAAGAGCAAGATAAACCCAAAGCTCTTAAAAGGGAGGAAATTATAAAGATAAGAGTAGAAATCAATGCAATGGAGACTAAGAGAAAAATACAAAAGAAAAATCAATGAATCAGAGTTGTTTTTTTGAACGAAAAAATAAATTTGATAAATTCTTAGCCAACCTTATCAAAAAAAGGAAAGGCTCAAATCCATGTAACTATGAATCAAAAAGTGAAGTCATAACAGATACAGCAGAAATCCAGAGCATCATCAAGATCTACTTCAAGAATCTGTACTATAATAAAATGGAAAGCACAGAAAAAAATGGACAGATTTCTAGATAAATATGAATTATCAAAGTTGAATGAAATACATATAAAAATTATAAACATCCCAATTACAATCAGTAAAATTGAAAATATAATTAAAAATTTAACAACAAAAGAAATCCTAGGTCCTGAATGCTTCAATCCCAATTCTACAAAGAGAAAAATTATTGCCACTACTCTTTAAAGTTTTCAATGAAATTAAAAGGGAAGCAATACTTCCAAATTCATTCCTGGAAGCAAGTGTTATTTGATTCCAGAACAATTGAAAGAGCCTACCAAAAAAGAGGACTATGGGCCAAACTCCCTAAAGAACATAGATGTAAAAATCCTCAATAAGATACTGGCAAACAGAATACAGAGGGTCATCAAGAAGATCATACACTGTGACTAAGTCTGATTTATCCTAGGGATGCAAGGATGTTTCAAAATACATAAATCAATAAAGTTAATACACCATATTAACAGATAAAGGACAAAAATCCATTTATCATCTCAATAGATGCAGAAAAAAACATTTCACAAAATTTAACACCCCTTCATGATTAAAAAACCCTGCAGAAAATTGGAATAGATGGTCTTCATCTCAATTTGATAAAGGCTACCTATAAAAAACCAACAGCCAACATCAGGAGATACCAGCGCAATGCTGTTCTTGTTCTTAAGAGTTTTAATTTCTCCCAATTATCCCTTCTACAGTTACCTGGCCCAACAGTATGATCATTTTAGAGCACAAGTTACCTCAATTAAATATATTTTATACATTTGATTACTTTAAAAATGCCCTCAAGCTAATGGTGTTTCATATCAAAATTTATTCTTTATCTTAGTGAATGAAAGATATTTCAGGTCCATTTTATGTTTGTCTCTTTTTTATATATTCTGTAAGTTTTAGCACATGTAATTATTCACAGATATAACAATACAGCCATGTTAAACCTTGTATATCAAAAATATAAGTGAACAAGCACTGTGATCTGACATTATAATCCTTCATGCTATAATTTTTCAACAGTTATGAAATTCATGGATAGGACTAGCAGTGCTAAAAAACAGCATGCAGAAAAATATTTAAGTTATAATGATCACCTACAATCAGACAATAGCTTTTTGAAGTGTTAAGGTTGATAATAGCTTAACTGTAAGCTACTAAATTTGAGAAATAATCTTTCAATCCTCTTAATATTTAAATGCAAAACTTAAATGCAAAATTTTTCCTTTCCTGCAGTAGCTTTATAAGATTTCCAGTTATTTTATCATATTAATCAATCTCTGTAACAATTGTTAGAAATTACCATTGTTGAAATACTTGGACACAAAAGAATCCAAGCAAGTCCATGTGTAAGTCACTAGATAAAAGAAGTGAAAATAGATGTCCATGAAGAAAGCTGTGTATGAATTTTCACAGAAGCATTAATCATAATAAACAAAAAGTGGAAAGAACTCAAATTCCCATGAAGTGAAGGACAAATAAGCAAATATGGTAGGTCCACAGGAAAGTATTATTTGACCATCAAAAATAATGAAGCCCTGATATGTACTATCTCATGGATGAACCTTGAAAACATTATTCTATATGAAAGAAGACACAAAATCACATTTTGTACTATACTATTGGTGTGCAATGTGCATAAATATGCAGAGGCAAGAAGTAGATTATTGGCTCTTTGTGGTGGAGGGGAAAGAGGCCATAAGAATGGGCAGTGAAAGGTAATGAAACATATTTCAGGTGTGATAAAATGTTCTACATTCAATAGTAGTGAAGATTGCATAACTCTATGAATATATTTAAAACTCCTGAATCATAAATGTAAATAGAGGAAATGTTATAGAAGGTGAATTGTCTAAATGAAGCTATTATTAGGTTAAAAAGAAGACAACATGGAATTCATAGAAGGTACTTATAGCCACCTTCCAAATAAGTTCAGAATTGTTATTTCCATTCTCTACTAAAAAAAATAACCAATGGACAACTCACTGTGCAAAAAGTGATGTAAAATATAGGCACCTCCTACTATTTTCCTGTTATAGCAAGTGGCTATTGTAATGTTGTTTAAAGGTGAAAGGGGCACCACATTTCTAGATCTAATTTTTTAAGCCACTTGAAATCTGAGACAGGTGTTGATCAAGAAGACTGGAACGGATGGATGGTGAAAAGTGTCATTTCAATTTCAGCTCATTTAGGAAAGTCTTTCTGAAATAGAGTGTGCTCCTTTCTAAAATTTTTCCTTCTGTTTAACCCTTTCCCTAATTAGAAACAAGTATGAAAGTCATAAATAGTTTCTGTTGGGGAATGAGCTTGTGAGGGTCATGCCAGTATCAGAAATACAGACATCAAGGTCCATTGAGCTGCTGGAGATGTACACTAGTGCCACTGCTCAAATAAAGTAAAAGTGTGATAGCCACATTCCTCCTCATGTTTTTACTTACTGTGACAAATATAATGTATGAAAAGTTAAAGAAGTTGACTGAGTGCAGTACCAGAAATGTTAAAAATTCAAAAAGCATGTTCTTCAGATGGTCAATTATATTTTCTAGTTTGCACAGTACATTCACAAGAATTATCTTATTGAGCCTTTTAATAAATCTGGATAGAGGCAGAAATTATGCCTTTATCCTCATTATGCAAATGAAGAAATGATCTCAGTGGTTGGAACTCACTTGGAAACTCATGTGTAATAGGTATCCCAGCCAGAAATTAAACTTTGATTTCTGACTCTTCCTCACGATACACTTCAGCCACCATCAACCAAGTGCCTAATGAGTAAACCCTCCAGATCCTACTTTGATTGGAGAGGAAGCTGCCTCTGATCCTCTGTGATTACTTCATTAGGCCCTTATAGAGAACTAACACTATCAGGCTCAAATGATTCCAAATCCAATGTTAATCTATTTACATAGCATTTGGTTTCTTCAGATTTTGTGTGTCCCTTTCTCATTTTTATAATTGCTACATCTTACCTACTTAGTCCTTTTCTTTTGTTCGATCCTTAGTCTCCCTACGGGAGGTATCCAAGAAGAATAGGCAAGTTATTGACGATGGAGTCCCATAGAACACAAGCTCTCAATAGGTCTCTGTCACTGGCTTTGTGAGCTTGTACAAGTTGCTTAACCAAGTTGGGGTTAAATTTTCTGTATAACACAGCAATAGGAGCCAAACCAATCACATGCAACATTTAAATGTACAATGGGAATATAATCCATCATCCAAATTTTTGCAACAGGACTGTAGATAAAAATGGAATTGCCACAGGCAGCCAGGACAAAGTAACCCTACCTCAATTAAATAATTCATGGATATGAACTCTCATACTGCCTGGCTCAAAGGTAATTCAGATCTTTACTCATAATCTTCTCTCTGATGCCCTCTCACCCACTCTTCCTTTTTTTTTTTTTGTCTCACTTTAAATGTCATGTCTCCTATTTAGATAATTGTTTGTTTTAATTGAATTTACTATAAGGTGAAACTATGCATGTATTTGTGTACTTGGGGATTGCCTGTCATCCTAACTGGAAGCTCTATTAGGGCAGAAACCCTCAATTTTTCATTAACCAATGTATTCCCAGAGGCTAGCTTAATGCTTAGTATATAGTAGGCATTCAAATAATTTATAGCGTGAGTGAAGGAATTTATGACTATTAGTTCCCTGTCCCTATACTTGGGCTTCTTGATTGGAAATATTTTGTTCCCAAGGAACATTTTGCAATCACTGCAGATCTTTTTAAATGTCATAAATTGGATGGAGTTACTATTGGTATTCAGTGGGTACAGGTAGAAATGTGACCAAACATTCTATAGTGTAGTGCTACCCACCACAACAAAGAATCATCCAACCCAAAATGTTCAAAGTATTGAGAAAAAAACCTTACCTTCTACCTAGCGATATAAGAGATTTTCAACCTCTGAGTAGGTACTAAAGCCGTGATTGTTTGGAAAGTTACTTGTATACTTATTTCAAAGATGCATGTCATCAGACAGGTGAAATATCATCTGTGACACTGATTTTATATCTCAGAAATTCAGCAGTAGATGGCACTAGAAGACATTGCAATTTATTTGTCAGAAGCATTTCCTCATAAATTTTGGGAAAAATCATTTCATAATTAAAGTATGACTATAGCTGTCTAAGGCCCAATGCTGCCTTGCCTAAGAGTTGGCTATGGCATGCAGAAACATAACTCCAGTCTTCTCCCAGTCATAATAGAGGTCACAATGATCTATGAAACTGTGGTGTTCAAAGGCAAGATAATACCAGCTGAAGACATCCTGGTTCCTTGAGAACCCAGTAGTAACATAAAACAGAAAGGTTTCACCAGGGGAGGGACAAGTTCCTTATGAGCTCAGCTCATCCCCCCTGCTGAGGTGGAAATGCCCTGCTTTTCACCCTCATCAGTATGAGATGTGCATCAGCAAAGAATCAGACAAAAGATCACCTTGCTCCCTAAGTCACTGGATACTCCCTCCAATTATTGTGTGGGCCCAGTAAATAGTGGCTATCTCAGAGAGTCTTGTCTTTGCCCACACTTAGGCACTGACCTCCAGGGCCCCATATGTGCTTTGAAATTCCCCAAGTCTCTGATGTCTTTTTTTCGTTAGCCCTCACTGACACCTTTCTATGCATTTGGAGGAAATTGCCCTCCCATGTTTATTCTTCAATTCCTTTGTAGGAGAGTCTTCTTTATGATTTATGTTTTCATAAAAACCTTCTTACACATTTACCTTCTTACACATTGTGATTATTCTACTAAATTGGGTATGTTAAAATCATATAGTATGGTTTCTACATTCAGCTCAACAGACATTGTAGCCTGTGGCTAATAAGGACAAGGAGCTCTTCTATGTATAGAGAAATGTAAGACATAGGCTTTGTACTCAGTAAGATTACACTGCCGGACTTGTCCCACATTACAGGAATATTATTTTGACAGACAATACTTGGAATACTTCTTTATCATTCAGTGTTTCCAAGGTCCTAGATAAGCATGTCAGTAGAGTAGTATAAGGCATGACACTGGTATGCATGAATGAAAAGAGGGTGCTGTTTGACTTCCTAGATTTATAAGACATGTGCTATAGATTTATTCCCACAGAAAGTAAAACGCATATTCTTTCTATGTAGTAGTAAACTTTGGATCCATGTTTCAGTACTGTTAAAAAGAATCACAAAAACATTTCAAATATTATGGAAGATTTTTTTCCACAGGAAATCTAGCAAATAGTCAAGTTCCATCATCCACTCACTACCTGTGCGTCAGTCATTGAAGTCAATAGTAATAAAACACAGCTGCTACCCTGTGTCAACTGTCTCTTCACAGCCACCCCTAGAAGCCTAGCAAAACTATTCTTATCTCTCTTCAGGACTATTGGGATAATTGTACAACTGGTTTCTTTTCTCCATTCTCTTAATGTTGGCTTGCCTGCTGGACAACCTCAGTGATCCTTGGAGAAGAGAAGTCAGATTTTGCCACCCCATGATTGGCTTCCCATTGCAAATAAACTAAAATGTAAGCTTAAATAACCAAGCTCTCTGGTCAAATGTCAGCCTTCAGCAAGGCCTACTTCTTTAGCAACCCCTCTTTTTCTCTGTTCCTTGCCTTGCTTTGTTTTTCTTACTCTCATTCATATGAATACTGCATTTGGTGGGGGGCGATTTCCCATTTTGAAAGCATATTTGTCTATTATTTTGAGAAAATTGAGGCCAAGAATATGCTTAATATTTTAAATATGTAGTTGGTCATTAGTTTATTGTGACACACACTACTATAACAGAACCACTCAAAGGCAAGAAACTTTTCTGTCCTGTTTACAATTGTATACTTGGGACAAGAGCAATTTCTGAAACACAGTAGGCAATATCGACATGAATAAATTAATTTTTAGGATGTCATTTAACATGTAAAAGACTAGGTAGAAAATTATTCACTTTTAAATATAGCATTTCATTGGTAACTTCATCATTTAATGAACATATTTGTAAAGTACAAGGTATGATCTAAAAATACAGTGAATGTATAATTTAAGAACACAACTAAAGTAAAAGCCATGTTGTGATTAATCCTATCAAAACACCCCTTCTCAGTTTGAATACACTTATCCCGTGGTTCTTGGAACTTTATGAAATAGTTCAAAAGTCTTCTATGGGTGTTTTAGTAGTGCTGACTGGTCTGCCTTGATGTACTGACTTGATTTAAAACATTTACTTTTCATGGTTATTTTGACTTCGATGAAGAGCCAGAAGAGCCACATGGAATCAGAACCAGTGAATAAGGTGGATGAGGACACACTGTAATTGTTTTTAATGATCCTGCCTTTCGGTTGGATGGTGCCCTGTAGCAGAATTTACCATATTTTCTTTCACCTTTTCTAAAAGAAGACAGACATAAAAGCAAATTTCCAGAACTGCTGTGTGTTTAAGTGTGGACAATTGTTCTGTTTTCCTCTTCAGGGAAATTGTAGAGCCTTTAATTCAACTGTCAATTTCAATGTATGAATCTCCAAACACAGAACATTATTTATTGGTTCAGCTAAAAGGAAAACTCAAGCTAGGTGCTAGATTTTCATGATTGTTTGAATTGGCTAAACATTTGATTACATTTCCTAGAAACTGTCCGCTTATATTCAGACTCTCTTTTCTTAAGCCTATACCACTGCCCCCTCTATTATAAGCCCAATGCATTAGTTCTCTACCAATTCTCATAAGCTATATTAACTTAGCACACTTAGAGAATAAGGCAATATGATGCTTTGCTCCACCTTCAAAAGGTTTAGCCCCTGTGGGGGAATACATATGATTAATGCAACAGTGTGATGAAGTAAGTTGTTAAGTGGTTTATCATGATATATGGAAGCCATTTTTGAAAAAACAAATTGCATTCTATTTTGCAAAATATAAGCAGTTACAACAAGGCAAATTCAAAGATAATAGGATAAATTAATATGACTATGAACAGAGGAAAAGGAAAAGACAGCAAATGAAACCTTCATGCTGTTTCTTGTAGCACTGACCTAGAATTTTATGTGTAGTCATATTGCAAAGGTTACAAGGAAATATTGATATTTTCCCACATTTCTTTAACTATTTCTTTATGGTAAGATAAAGGAACCATTACCTGAAATCTGTCCTTCATGTAACATATGAAGAACTATCCTATTTCCATTATGTGCATTATCTCATTTGATTCTTGCAATCCTGTTATAGCATCGGTGATATAATGCATTTTGAGAAGACAGGAAGCTGAGGAACAAACAGGTTACTCTCCTTGTCCAAACTTATGCAGTAAATGGCAGAACTGATATTCAAGTTTTGCCTCAACAACTTTGGAAAAATCATTTTCTACCCATACAAATGTGCTTGATGTGTTGGGACTGTTCCGAATGAATTGCTTATTTACTTAAACATAAATTTTGTTTGGAAAACATGCAAGTATAGAGACAGATTCAATATGAATTATGGTGCTTGGAGTGTTCAAACAAGATTGATAGTAGCTGGTCGCAGGATTAATGTCATATTTCTCTGCAGAAGAGCTTTACTAAGTTTAGTTATGGCACCTTTTGAAGTCAGCTTAGTCATTTGGGAATTTTAATTAATTTCTGGGCAGCCACTAAGTATACCATATTCTGAGGCCAGTTTTTTTTCCAAGTGACCATAGAAAATTGGGCATGTGTACATAAGCACAAATTCCTAGACATAATTCAAGGCCCACATGAGAGTTCAAAAGGTGGAAAATTGGCTCACCGTGATGTTTACAGGAACTTTTAGCCAATTTAACCATTCCAATTGTTTCTATTTCTTTTAAAGTGACATTTTAAATGTTGATTTTTGTGTGCATGAGGTTACCTTATCACATGTAATCATACTTATCCTGTAAATTTATTTTTTGGAACTTCAGTGAATACTACCTGTGCCAAAAGCTCACCCAAATCGCTTCTCATTTTAGATACAATTATGCAAGTTATTCTTTGTTCTCTTTCAGTATATTCCTTCCTACATGAAATCTTTTCTCTTTGAAAATATTTATCAATCTCTTGGTATGGTGAACTACAATGGAATTCATGATGAATCCGTACAAAAATGGATGGACAGAAGCCGCTGTTTCTATGTTAGTGTTTGTTACTTTTAGTCCAGCTTAGTTCTGTGACACTTTTGATGGAACTGCTTCTTTAAAACCTTACTCTTCTCGAGTCAAAACTTCAAGTTTTTCTGTTTTTTATAAAAAGTGAAAACCATACTTCATGTACACTGCATTAAAATAAGCTTTAAATTTGTGCAGTGGCTTGTGAAAGTTGAGAATGAATCTCCTTTATTCCATTTCCTTTCCTTCCATTTACCATCATTCCTTTGGTGATAACAATAGCATTCTTTCATTCAATCAAATTTAGATTCCAAGTAGTCATTTGATTTCTGTCTCTTTCTCAAAATCTGGTGTCCAATCAGTTGCCATTCATTTACATTCTCCTTTGAAAATGGCTCTTTTCTTGCCTTTCCACTATCACCCACTTTTATCCCCAAAACAAAGTGGCATACTTGACACCACCTTTTGTCTCATTGCCTGAAGTGCTAGAGTTCTTTATATATTTCAGACTCTCTTCATTTCTTGCCTGAACAATTACAAGAGTCTATAAGTTACAGTTTTACTGTACTCTGCCCCCACTGCAATGATGGGTTCTCTGCTTGACCCCCTTTTAGATCAGTGACTACTAGATAAAAAGAATAATATCTTATTTACTTCTAACTCTTCGGTATTTATTATAGTGCTTGCTGTACACATACAAATAATTCAACATATATTCAAGAAAAGTTTTTGCGCACTTATTCTATGCAAGGTACTCTGACTGTAGAAGTAATTGAGACTCACATTTGATAGTTTGGGGCCAGCAAACCCTGTTACAGAGATGAATGAAGACACCAGAGACAGAGAATGTCTAGCAGGGAGAGGCAGGGGATTTCACCAAAATGGTGGGAAACCTTAAACTAACTCAAACCCCCAGCTTTACTGAAGAACAGCAAAGGCACAGAGTTCTGCTGAGCACTGATGTTTGTTTTAGGTAGCGAGGCAGGCAGCAAGATACAGTGACAGTTTGGCTAAATAACTAACTTTTATCTGATTGCCCACTCAGGAGCTTTCTTGTTTTCCCAGTGAGGCCCATCTCTGCTCCAGTTGGCAAAACATCCCATCTTAAAGACGTTTCAGCTCCTTGAAGTTAGCAGTCTTCTGACCCTCAAGTCAACCCAAGCAGACAATGACCCCGCTGGGTGTCACAAGGAAGTCAAAACACATTGTTCTGTTTTCACCTTGACACTGAAGATCTAGAGGCAAGGTGCAGACCAAAAACAAGTAAGAAACAAGACAAAATTGAGTTGTGTGACATGATTTGATTTAAACAAGTTATGAGGATGAGATAGCATCATAGGTGTTCTTACTTTAGGTAGGAGGCACAGAAGCCTGGAGGAAGAAAAGTGGCAAGCTATGAATGAATGGGCAAACAGCGTGCCAGACAAAGTTAATAGCATGTACAACAGTCCTGCTTTAGGACTTCAAAGTAAGACAAGTGTAGCTGAAGCCCAGTGTCATAAATATGTTGGGAGAGCTCACCCAAAGATAGTCAGACTTAGAAACTTAAAATCTATTCCATACTTTGTAATGCAAGAGGAATGTAAGTCATTAAAGAGCTTTAAGCTAGAGGAGGAGGTCATCAGATAAGTATCTGAAAAGCCTCAGGCTTGTATCTGGAAATATGTTTGTTGCTATTATAGGGATCCACATAAGCGTTGTCCTTGCTTGAATGAATTGCCTTTTGTCTATATTTCTGTAAATGATTTTTTTGCATCATTATATTTCATGGTACTCATTAAATTAAATTTCTTAATGAAACTTTAATTGCATTTCTCTATTTTTTAAATACATAAATGTGTGTGAAATTTAAGACTTTTTTGGCATTTCTCTGTGCAAATTCATCTTCTATTTTTTCCAGGTTAATTTTGTGCTCTTCCTATATTACTCATCATTCCCCCTGAAATGTACCTTGTTTTCTCATTCCTGTGTTTAACCAAACCATTCTACTTAGAAAAACTTTCTTCCACGTTTCTTCCTATGAGGATCTTGTATGTCCTTTTGGGACAGATTCAGGCACTGATACTTGCACAAAACTTTTCCTGATATCAATAGAAGTGATGCACTCTCATTCAGATTTCTCTTTAGAACACACCTTTCTCCCTTTCTTGTCTTGTACTGCATTATTCTTTTCTGAAGTTTTCATAGTTCCTTCACCATAAATAACAGGAGCACAGTTAAATGTTTACTGAAACTAATGCATGTCTATGTATATAATATCTAACAAAATAGTGTATATGTCTTAGCTTCATTGTTATTGCATGATTATAACACAATTTTTAAAAATAAACTTGCTTTTAGCGTTTTGGAATCCTTAACCATCTGGTTGATTCTCAGACATAACAATCTCATGTGTACTTCTTTGATTCAAAAATCATTCTACTTCAAAAGAATAGTAGAGCTTGACACAACATCAAATCAAAATCTTTAGTTAAGTATTGTGATTTCAGATGTTAATGTGTATGAAAGGAATGTAGTTTTAACAAAGAAAGAGTGGAAAAGAGGTTATGTAAGGGTTGGCATTAGCACGATCACATATGCTAGGATAAAGTTCAGATATGATTGTAATTTCAAATACCAAAAAGAATCTAAAGCTGTCAATACTATGGAATGGGTGGCCATTAGGAGAAGTTAATTGAATGACTCAGAAAAAATTATAATGTGTCACTAAGATCAATAATATGGATAGTAGTGTTGATGCAGCAAAAGTTTTGGCCTTGTACAGACTGAGATTCTAACTTATATTTCACTTACATGAAATAATTTTATACAAATAGCAGATGAATTTTAATCAATATGATCAGTGTCTTGGTCACTTTTTGTTGAATACCTGGGACTGGGAAATTTATAGACCACAGGCTATGGAGTTTTCAGAGCATGGCACCAGCATCTTTTGAGGATCTTCTTTTATGGTACGATGGTAGAGGACGTCACACGATGCGGCAGAGCATGTACGCTAGCATGGGTGGTTCTCTCTATCTTTGTAAAGCCTCTAATGGCATCATGATACCATCGCCTCATCTAATGCTAACTACTTTCCAGGGGCAACATGCAAATATAATTAATATATAAATTTTGGGGTTAAGTTTCTAACACATAAAGTCTGTAGGGACACAGTCAAGCCATGACATTCACATATATAGCCCCAAAACAAACTGATTCACTTATTAAATTGATGACTTTTGGAAATTTGTTTTTCTCTGTGATTCGCTTTTTGCCTTTGGAAAATGGCAATAGTATACCCTTTAGCATGGACAAAAAATTTCATGTGAAACATTGAAGATAGAGTCTAGCACATAGTAACTGCTATTTATTTCTATCTCCCTCCTTTTGCTGCTCAAATACAATACAGGGTCTCTATATTTGATCATTTGTTTGATATGAAAAGAGATCATTCTTTATAGCGCATCCATACCTCACAGTTAATGATTACCAATTTTCCTTGCATTGATATAAATGCTAGGTTACACAGGAAATGAATATGATCCATTCTACATTCATTCTCTAGCTAATCAGGGGAATGTGTACTTTACTGGCAACATAAAAGGGGTCATTATAAGACTTTGTGATAAAAAAGTGATTTGGATGTGGCCAGTCTTGAAGTTAGGAATACTAGCTAAGAGACTTGCTTATTTCCAAGGGCTATTTCAAAGGGTGGGAAAAGAAACATCAAAGAAGAGGCTAACTACGTTTTTATAAAGCTGTAAGTAAAATAACTTGCAATCAGGAACAAAAGTTTCTTTCTAATAATAAAGCAATAATAGGCTGAAAAGTTACTTTAATATAGATAAGCAGTGATGATGTCTTTCTGTAAGCTTGTGACATTGGGGAAAGTGATAAAGTGAAATTTCTTAAAAAGTGAATTGATTAGATGTATTGGAAATTCAGAAGTGTGGTCAGGAGAGCAGACTTTAGAATGATTGACAGGCTTTTTACTGAAAAGGAGACACTGAAAAATAAACAAAATCAGGGAAGAGAGTAATTTATTGTTAGTTTTCGACACAGTGACTTTGAGGGGAATTTGAGCAATTCCAGTGCTAATATCTTCTGGGAGATGGATATGAAACTCTAGAGAATAGAAGAGAGAAGTGGACTGGCAACGGCAAATGATATTTATCAGATGGAAATGTTCAGGGGACATGGAAGTTTGTCACTTATGGAAACTATGCAGATGGAGAAGATCTATCGAAGAACCATGGTTTAAGAAATGGGGGGACGATACACAAATCAAATGGGAATCTATGACATCAAACCAATTTTTCTTGCTCACTCCTGTAACGCCCAGGTTGGGAGTAATGTTAAATTTATACTAGTATAATAAAAATTTGTTCAGTAATCCATTGATTATTAAATGAGGTTTGTTCTATATGAAAAACCCAAATTATAAAGAGCAAAGTAAAAGAAAGACATTAGGAAACATGGAGATAGATCTTTCTCAAATGGGAGGAAGATCAAGAGATGGAAGAAAGGGGGAGGAAGAACAGGGAAAGGGGATGAAAAAGGAATTGGGATGTTTTATGTAAACACCCCACTCAATGAATGTCAACATTATGTACCACAAGCATTTACCAAAGGAACAAAAGAAGAAGGAGGGTATCAAGGGATGGAGCGGAGGTGGAGGGAGAAGAAGGAAGATGACAAAAGAATTGAGATGTGTTGTGTGTGTATGTACCCACTCCACACAAGGAATGTAAACATTATGCACTGCCAACATGGACTAATAAAAATGATAGATAAATTAGTAAAGGAAAGTTAATGACCAACACAAGGGTGAATGAATAGACAAATGGAAGTGTTCACATATGACTGCAGCAGAGCTAGAGTGGCAGGTATAGGTCCCATTGGTAAAGGCCTGTGCCTTAGTTTATTCTTGTTACTACTAATAATACCATAGACAAAGATGGGATAAGTTCTAAACGAAGGGGGTTTACTTTGAGTCATTGTTCTGATCTAAAGTTGTGTGACAGCATTTGGTGATGATCTTCTTGTTCTCAGAGTCCCAAGGTGGGATAGGGCATTATTTCTCAATAGACAGGGAGCACAGTTCTGAGTCTTTTCTGGTCTCCTTTTTCTTACAAATCCACCAGGAGTCATCTGTAGGGGGCTCTACCTTCTTAATTTTAAGGCCAATCACTTCGGAAAGACCCCACCTGTAAACACTGTTGTTGAATTAAATTCCCACCCTTTTCATACCTTGTAATGAGGAGTGAACTCCAACATGATTTGCAAAAAGGCCAAACTATATTCAACCTATGGTAGCTTGATTGACTAAGCACATAAAGCTTAGACTTTAGGCAGTGCCCACTGGTTTCCAAAAGTTATTGTGTATCAGAGTTAACTTGGGAATTTGAAAAATGTTGATCTCTGTTACCTGCATTCTTTGTACTATTTATTTTATATTTTTTGCATTTTTATTAGACATGTTTGTAGTACAAAAAGTTTATATTCCTCTTGGGGAGTAAATACATGAACATAATATAGTTTCTATTTTGCTCTTCATCCCCTTCTGCCTCCTGCCTATTTTCCTTCCTCGTACTCTAAATCTTCTTTCCCTATTTTCTTGCTTGTTTACAATACCAATCTTATCTCATGTTCACAACATGCAATATTTCCATTTATTGATGTTATTAGGATCCCATACAAAAATAGCTTAATTCTACTTACTTCCCCTTTTCCTACCCCTCTCCCTTTGTCCTCTGTCTCCTGGACTCTTCCTATTTGCAAGATACCTATCCCCTACTTTCCTTCTATCCATACTTTATTATGCCCTTTTCACATTGCTTACTCAAATGAGAGTCACCATATGGTAATTCAGCTTGTGTGTCTGATTTATTTCACTCAGCATATTTTCCAGGTGGATCTATTTTCCTACAAATGTCTCAAATGTGTCCTTCTTTATAGGTAAGCAGTATTCTTTATGCACTCATTCCTAGATGGGTATACAGGCTGTTTCCAGGATTTGGCTATTATGAATTGTGCTGCTATAAACATTGGTACACATGTATCACTGTAGCATAAAGTGTTAAGCTCTTTGGAAAAAAGTGTCTTGAAGGAGAATAGCTGGGTCATATAGAATTTCTAGTCTTAGCTTTTTGAGAAATCTCTACACTGATTTCCATAATGGTTGTATTAGTTTGCATCCACACCAACAGTGTAGAGAGACTCCTTTTACAGCACAGCCATACCAGCATTTGTTATTTTTTGACTTCTTGATGATAGTCATTCTTTTTGGTGTAAGATGGAATCTTAGTGTTGTTTTAATTTGTATTTCTCTAGTGAACAGAGATACTCAATAGTTTTTTTTTTAATATATCTGTTGGTCATCTGTATTTCTTCTTCAGAGAAATATCTGTTTATTTCACTTGCTCATTTCTTGATTAAGGCTTTTATTGTTAAGTGATCTAATATTTTTGAGTTGTGTATATATTCTAAATATTAGTCCTCCGTTTGAGGAATAGCTGGAAAATACTTTTCCAACTCTGTAGGTTGTTTCTTCTCTGTATTAATTGATTCCTTTGTTGTGCAGAAGCTTTTTAACATGATATAATCCTATTTGTTGATACTTACTATTATTTCTTATGCAAATGGTGTTGTATTTAGAAAATCCCTTTCTATATCTATGACATCAACTGTTTTCCCAATTTATCTTCCAATCAGGTTCATTATTTGTATTTTAATGTGTAGATCATTGATCTATTTTGATTTTAGTTTACTACAAGGTGGGTGATATAGGTCCAGTTTCAATCTTCTGCAAACAGATATCCAGTTTTTCCAGAATCATTTGTTCAATAGTTAATCTTTCCGCTAACATGTGCTTTTGGCGCCTTTGTCAAAGTTCAAATAGCTGAAAGTGTCTGGGTATGTGTCTGTTCTGTTATATTGATACACATGTCCGTTTTTGTGCCAGTGCCTTGGTGTGGTTTTTGTCACTGTTGTTTTGTAGTACAGCTGGAATTTGGATATTGTGATGCCCTCTGCTTTGCTTTTGCTGCCTAAGATTGCTTTTTGCTACTCAATATGATTTTAGGATCATTTTTTCTAGACCTGTGAGGCCTGCTGTATTTTGATTGGGATTGCACTGAATCTGTATAGCGGTTTCAGAAGTATGGCCATTTTGATAATATTGATGTTGCCTATCCATCAGGGGACATCTTTGCATTTTCTGATTTCCTCTTCACCTAAAACACAGCAAGGGAAAAGAAAAAACAAACAAACAAACAAACAAAAAAACAAAATAAAAAAAAGAAAAGAAGGGAAAAGTGGAAACAAAGTTTTTGTAAATAAGGAAGGGAAGGGAGGTTTAAGGGAGTGGAGGGGATGGGGAAAAAGCGGGAATCAAGGTACACCATGTACAGGTAATATTTCCCTATGATGAATGTGGCCATTATGCATATCTAAGTTGTACCAATAAAATTAATAAAATAAAAAAGTAAAACACGGCAAGATTGCACTGAACCACACAGGATATGGAAATAATTTATAATTTTTCTGTGGGCAATGTTCATATTTTTCATGACAAACTATCAACTCATTAAATATACTTTCAAAACACTTTTGCATAAAATTTGCTACACAAAATCCATATTTCCCTAGAATATATGAAATGTTGAAGAAAAGGGTACCAAACCTAGGATGTGAAGCAATAGAACTAGTTGCTTTTGCTTCAGAGCATACAATAGCAAACAGTGAAGTGGTTTTTAATAAAAGATTTTTCAGAGAAAAGGAAGCCAATGGAAAAGCAAATGGTATAAATTAAAATCTGAAAGTAAAGAATTTGGATTGAAAGATATATTTCTAAGAAGAAGAAGCAAGATTAAGAAGCTTCTATATAAGGAGTGGGACTCTGAAGCTTTAGTTTCTCAACTGACTTATACAAACATCTAAAGATACACTGAGTCTTTCTTTTTTTTAAACTTGTGTTTTCATTGGTTAAGATTGAAAATGATTTTGGCAAGAAACCAGAGAAGTTCCCAAGACAAAGTGTATGCCACAGGGGCAGGTCTACCTGTGTGCACTGGAGAACATGGTGAACATGAGCACCAGGCATAGGGCATGCTTGGAGAACCCTGTGGTGAACAGGCAAGAAGAGCTAGAAAACAATTTGAATATCTGAAAGTAGAATGAAAAAATACAACCTGGCAAAAAATAAGGCTTACCTAATTCTCTCACATGTGAAAGTTCCTGTATTTTTAGATAATTTGGGGCTTATACCCATCTGTATGACCTGGAAAAAGCCTTGTTGAAAAGGATGGCAGGCAGAGAGGTATCAATGTCACTTGACAGTAATTCTTATCCCAAATAGTCTCTCTCTTACTCTTTATTCACTTTGCCTGAGTTTATTTTCCTATTTGCAGATATCATCAGCTGATGTATTACATTGTTTATCTTAAACCCATCTCAGTAGAACGTGCTCCATTACAGCAAAGGGGTTTCCTGACATTTGCTCTTGTGTCCAAGGAACACAGCACAGTAACTAACACAGTCACTGTGCTGTCCATACTCAGAACTATCATGTGTAAATGAATGGTTCGGTGTTGGTGGCATTTAAGAATCCAGGAATGTTCCAATCCAAACTTAGCACAGAATTCCTCCTTTTGGGAGACTCCTGAAAGACAAACATGAAAGATGTGCAAAAGGAAATAGCAAAATCATAGAGTATCAGTTTCATTTTATCATTATAAGAACTAGTAATGGATACATTTATTCATTTTGAATCTCTTTTGTAAACTGGGTTATGAAACTGTGACTTAAGTCCATGAGCTAAAGAATGGTTTCTGTGAGAGACTAGCTAGGATTAACTCTGATCCTTCAAGGGTCACCAGCAGGGCAGCTCAACGTGCCCCATTGCCCAAGTGAGTGACTAATGAAACACAAATAAAATGTTTATATTAGTAAAGAAGTATGCATTACTGGATCTTACAGTCTTATTGTCACATCCATTAGAATATAAGCCTTATGAAGTTAGAGATTCCTCGATGCTTGTTCACAGGTCTGTCTTTGATACCTAGAATTGTGTCTAACAGGTGCCCAGGGTTTAATGAGTAGATACCAAATGGAGAAGTATATCTGCATTGTCCATATTTGAATGGAAGATGAGAACAGTTGGATTCTTTAGACAAAGTAAGTAAAGTGTTAAAGAACCACTTCCTACCCTTCACACTCCCCAACCCAGCCATCACTAGTTGCTGTGCATGTTGTAGCATACAGCATGTAAGGAGTTAGTTGTGAAGAGCTACACAAGAGAGGAGGAGAGAAATGACCAAAGACGACGAAGGAGTAATTGCATTTTTATAATTGATGCTGTGAATTAAGCACGTGGACCTCTAAATATTTGAGAGAGACACTTATGAGTAAATATTGAAATTTCTGTTGGGATGTATTTCCATTAAGTGAAACATTGCTGTAAAAAATGTTGTATGGAGAGTGTAGCTTCATTTTGTCCATGACAAGGATGAAATCACCTAGATCCTCAAGAGGACTGATGCTGATTGTCTAAGGCACTGTTGGTCTGAGATGCTGAAGTGGAGTTGCCAAGTTCACCCAGAAAAAACTGAAGGCTATAGAATAAACTGTGAAAACAAACAAATAAAACATTTGCTGCTAGGAAAGTCTTCCTATCACATCCAGCAATGAGAATACTGGCTGGGCTCTATTTCCTTTTGACAAACATCACATGTCTCAAAGGGACAGATTGAAACAGGCCAACAGAACACAAGAATGGTGTGCAGCTTGTGGTGACAGCCTTTTCCTGCTAAATTTGCATGACTTTTCCAATTTTCATTGCTCCAGCTACGCAAACTTGGAGTAATCGTGAACTTTGTAGGTAAGAATCACTAACGTGTACTTGGGTCACTTAATAATGGAGAGAGCTTCTTCCTCCTTCTGAACCCAGCTGTTATCAGCAGTGGATTGCAGCACATCACACAATGGATCCCTTACAGCTTATGCATGAGATGAAACAAACGAGGTCAAGATCTGGCCCCCTGCACTGACACAAGATTCTAACTCAGCCTGCCCTGTGAAGGTATGACACAGAAGAGGAGAAAAGAAAAATAAAAAGGTCAAGGTGGCCATTGTTCTGCTAGGATGCAAACCAAGCTCAACTTACCAGGCTAGGAGTATGGTAGGGAAAGATGAAGAAAAAAAAATCCTTGTTTGTGACTCTGTAACACAGTGACCCAGGACACTATGAAATTCAGCCTCATCATTGTGCCAAGTGCTGACACGATTTTATTAGCCACTCTTTTCTGGGGGTGCCGAGAATCAAACCTGGAGCCTTGTGTGAATGCTTGGCTGTGCTCTACCCCTGAGCTCTAGCCCATCCAGAAACTCCTCTTCATGTGGAGAAGCTGCAAAGAGAAGCATGTTCTCTCCTTGCTCTGGTCTGTGTAAGGCTTCCTGACAGTTTCTAGTGACAGGGACCACAAGGGTCCAGAAGTCTCATTTTCTAAATCTCAAATTGTTTAACATGAATCTCTACAAATTTGATATCCATGAATTAACTCTATTAAAATCTCTTGATACTTTGAGGAATCCCCAGTTATGCTTCACATTTGTCTACGAACTCGCCTGGCAGCTGCAATCATTACTTCTGATCTGCTTGCTTTGCTCCTTTCCGGCGCTGATCTTCACTTGTCCATGTCAAAGTCACTCTGGACAAATATTACCATCACTCCTATGTGTTTGAAAACTATAGTAGCTATGCTAAATGTATTGTTTGTCTTAAGGGTGTTGGGTCAGTGCCAGTAGAAAGACCTCTGAGGGGTACAATTGAGAACATCCTTTATGACTTGAATAGTGAAATGACTGAGCTTCAGCACTGTAACCCTGAGTCTACCTTATGTGTTCTTTTAGCTTCTGCCTGGAATCTCCAGTTGCTCATACAATCTATCCTATTAACTCATGAAAAGCTGATTAGACTGGAATCAGCACAACCAACTAAAGAAGCACCAACAAAGATGAAGGCCTGACTAGGAAAAGTGTGTCTTACCTCTGGGAAAGCATTAGAGCTTCTGATACCCCTGTGCTGCCCTGTGCATTCCACGGATGTGCAGGGAGGCAAAGCTCTCCAGAAGCTCAGTTTTTCTGTAGTCTGCATAAGGGCTCACCAAGCCCTGCATCAGACAGCAGAAAAATGAAGAAGACATGGATTAAAGAAAAACGAAGGAGAGAATTCCAAGGACCATGAGCAATAAAACGTGGTGAGCAAAGTAGGAAGGAAGCCACAGTGGGCTCAGTGTTACAGGTCATAGTCCCAAAATTTGTTATCTCTGACATCTATTTTTCAAATTTATACAGTTTATGTTATTAATTTTCATGTATTCATTCCATATTGCAATAAATTTAAGTTCTATTTTTAATCAACCCTAGTTTCCTCTTGGCCAATGTTATTCATATTAATTTGTTATCTCCTGCCATTATTCAATTCCAGATACTGCCTATAAGAATAAATCCACCTATCTGCTATAATTACAGAGGCAGAATAGTAAGAGTTCTTAAGAATTCATACATTGAAGGAAAACTACCTAGGTTCAAGTTCCTCCTCTGATACTTAAGATCTCTATGACCTGAGGGTTGCTGCTATTCATTCCCTCTGTGGTTCAATTTCCTCCTCTCTGAAACAAAGATAAGGATATCACTGACCTTATTATATTGTTATGAGAATTCAATGCAAAACATGTATGTAAAGCATTTGGAAGAGTTCTTAATAGTTTGCCTTGCCAGTATTCATTTCAGTACTTACTTAATACTGTGCTTGTTTTGGGGATCTAGCAGTCGCTGAGCTGTGGCCTTTACCCTTATGGAATACAAATTATGATAGGAAAGGCGCACATGTTGATGGATAATTTGAATCTGTGTTACTATGAGACACTGTAAGCTGAATCAGTGAAGATTTGGTGATTTAGGGAAGGGATGAATGGGCTTTCAGGGTAAAAAAGGGTATTCGAAGGAAGCATTCTCTGGTATCTCTACATTTGATAAATTTGCTTAACTGCTCAGCTCAAACGAGTGTTTCTGTACTTTTAAACAATATAAGCTCTCCTAAGAAGGTTTGACTTGGTTGTGAGCCTCCAGACTGAGAAGGTGGGGGCTGATTCTCTTGAAACCAATTTATTCTGTACAGTTCAGAAATTCTCTGGTAAAGAGGTGAACCCAGTATTTTTGCCCAGATTCTAACTCTGGAAAGAGAAGTGTTCTGGTACTCCTTGCATAGCACTCTGTTCTGTAATCTTTTAAACCAATCAAGAAAGTTGTGACAGGCCTCTTTAATATTTTATTTTTTCCCCACTTACACTGGAACCAGTGCACTTATTTAAAATCAGCAAACAAAAGTCACTCGTGGTGCACAAGGTTAGTACACAGCAGTTTTATTATTCATAGGTACAGTAAACAGAGTGATTACCACAGTTTTTCTAGCAAGTCTGATACAAGCCAGGTAGAGATGCAAATGGCTACCAATGCCATACCTGGGGGTTTTGTTCCTCGAAAGGATTTTTCAAAGACCAACCTATTATAAGAGATGCATTTGTTGTGCGAAGAACCAAATGAAACTCACACATTAAAGAAGCATAAGTTATGCATTCTTTGACATATAAAAGTTTTTAATATCAGGAGAATTTTTTTTCTTAATACAGAATGTAGTGAGATTTTATAGATTATTTTTCTTATTCTATGTTTTAAGGCTTCTGGGGAAAAATTAAGCTTTCAGTAAAACCTGACTTAAAATTTCCTTTAAAGATGGGGAAAACCCTGCTTACTGCATTATTAAATTTTTTCCTGCCTAATACTGGAAAACAGCAGAAACCATATTCTGTTTGCTCAAATTTAGAGAGGAAAGACATAGAAATTGAAATATTCACACTTTCATATATTTAGAAGTTTCAAATTTTCTGTATTTTATATTTCTATTGTGGGGAACATGTAGTTCAAAATAACAGATTAAATAATGGAAGACAAAATATACTCAGATATATTCATTTCTCCTCTGACCATTTCTGAGTTCTGATTATGTAGCCTTCAACTTGTTATAAGAACGTATAAAAAAACCAACTTTTTGAAAACATATGTCTTCCTGTTTTGTTGGTCAAGTTTTCTCCAAGTTTAAATTACTTCCCAAAGGAATCTATGTATTTATATCATTATGTAAAGGTGATATTATTTATAACTTGCACCTCAAACGTGCAAGTAAGGCCACTGAGGAAACTCTAGGCCCTACTTGGTTCTACCTTTGCTTTTCTTCACCCTCTCTCAGATCTTGCCCTTCCCCAGGGTCCCGGCTGATGTTTCCACTGAATCAAATTAAGCCACTTGCACCTGAGAGGTGATAGTCTTGGAGGGCACAAGGAGATTTTCTCTGGACTGATATGACAGTGTTTTGCGAAACTATAATCACAAGTGTGTGAATGTGTTAGGATAGGATTTTCAGTCCCATTAACCAATTTTGTTCCTGTCCTTTCCAGACTGGTGGGCAGGGGCTTGCTAATGCCACCTTAAAATTAGGCTATAGCAGGGACTCACTCTTCACGTAAAAGAAGCCCATCTTCAGTCTTCTAATCTGACTCTTAATAGGCAGTGCCATGGCTATGAGCATTTTCTCTGGGAGCATACTGCGTAGACCATTACTTTGTGCATAATTCAGTTATTTTCTAATCTCTAAAATAAATGAGAAAATAATCATGCTTCGTTCGTAGATTTGCTATGAGAAACAAATGTTTATGAAAGTACTTGGAAAGTATTCAACCTGTGTTGAGTGTTCATTGAAATTCATTGTTTTTCTCTGCAAGACCTAAGCTGACCTTGTGAATAGGGCATACAAATGTCTATTGTATTAAAGCCAAACATCCTGCGAGGAAGCTGAGAATGGAAGTATTCTGGCTTTAATTGGACTGGTGTGGGATCCAGGGAAGCAGAAGGTGGGTAAAGATAGATAAGTAGGGAAAGATCAGATAACAAAGAAGGTGGCATGCCAGCCAGATGTGGTGACAGACACGTGTAATCCCGGAACTTGTCAAGGCTGAGGCAGGACCTCAAGTTCGAGCCCAGCCTGAGCACGTAAGTGACTTAGTGAGAACTTGTCTCAAAACAAGAATAAAAAAGCCTAGAGATATAGCTCAGTCCAAATGCCCTGGGTTCAGTCCACAGTACTGAAAAAAAAGGAAGGAAGGAAGGAAAGAGGCGTCCATATCCCCACTGACAGTGTATTTTTAGTGTAAGGAAACTAGATGGGAAAAGTAGGAAACATTTATCATCATCCTTTTGAAAATGTGTGTGGATACTATTTGTAATGGTACGACTACTCTCTGGTAATAGAGTGTATCTGAATATCCTTCCAGATTTTGTGGCATCTAAGCAAAGGGAGATACAAAAGGTCTATGTTGTACTTTTGAAAATAAGAAACATGTTTGTAGAAATAGTGCCAATACTAGAAGATTCAGGATAATTTGTTATTTTATGGTATTTAAATTTAACTTGAGAAAGGAGCTAAAGGTGTAGGGAAGGTGGGTTGGGTAGGGGAAGGATAATAAGGGAAAAGAAAAAAATGTGAGATAATGAAAAGATGGAAATAAAGTGTTTGTAGATGGGGAGGGGAAGAGGGGTGAAGGGAGGGCAGGGGCAAGGGGAAAAAATGAGAACCAAGACCTGTCATGTAGAGGTACAAGATCCCAACAATGAATGTAACTGTACTGTATCCCTAAAATGTACCAATACACTCAATTAAAGCTGAAAAAAATTTAAGTTGAGGATATCCACCTCAAATGGACCCTCTTCTATTCCACGGCCTCACAACCCTCCTTACAAAAGTGAAAATGGGGCTTGATAATGGAAAAGCAATGAACTCAGCTCACTCTGGGAGTGAGATGTGTTTTGCCCTGCGGCATCAGTAATTGCGGTCATGGTCCTGAACCACACCACCAAATGGTCAGTGTTAAAACTGAGCCTTCATCATGAAAGAGAAAAAGACATTTTGGGAAAAGGTAATCTATTTTCCTAAAGTGTGGTGAATGGATTCTGGAGAAGAAAAAATGTCTACTGGCCTTGAGTTTAGCTCCATAGATTGTACACCAGCTGTTGGAATTTGTGGGTCAAGGATGGAGAGGTAAAAGCAAAAATTAGGTAAGCTTCTAAGACCAAGATGATTTGTGGCTTGGTGCTTTATGCTTTGGAAATCTCTCAGAAAAATTTTGGATGATTACCTTAGTGAAAAATATGGATTCTTTAGAGTGATAAAAATCCATTCAAATTCCAACTTTAAGATCAGCTAACTATTCAAATGGTTTTTTTTTCCCCTTACTGGTGAATAAAAAATGCTGAACCAGTAGATTGTTTTCTCTGCTGAACTATGATTATTTTAAGAAATATATTAGTAGACAATTTTGAGAATTGTGATTAGAGAATATAGACTGAATTAGCGGCTGCTGGTAGGCAGCTATCTGATTAGCTTTTTCTCTTGAAATCAAAGTGCTTCTGAAAAAGCTTTACTCAGGGATAACCATCTAATCTGAAAGATGATCACACTCACTTCCTGAAGCATTAAAAATATAAATGAGATGAGATGTCATCTTTCCCCTCCACTCCATATTTAGCCTTCTTCTATTATCTGCTTTTTCCTACAGACAGAAGACCTCTCTTCATTCTGACCCCAGATCTCTGAAACACTCAGGAGTTATGCAATTTGTTTGTCTTTTCCATCCTTTAAAACATATCTTTTCCATCCTTTATGCTATGTTTCAAGTTGTTTTCTCTAACTAAAAAAACGGCTGCCTCATCATTTCATGTCTACTACCACAATGTCATCACTCCCTCTCCATGATGCTAAGAGCAGTGATAGTTTATTTAGTACCCATTATTTATCAGGCTTTTCCTAAAGTGCTCTTTCTCATTTATAAGTTTCATTACCTCTCTCCATTCTTTAGATGAGACTCTGGAGACAAAGAGAAGGTCACGTAGCTTGTAAATGGAGCAGTCAGAATTCACACTCAGTTCCATCAGACTCCAAAGCTCATAGCCTTGATCACTGTGCACTCCACATATAGTTATATATTGTTTGGTCTCCTTTCAGCAAATTGACTCCATCCTTTACACATGTATAGCCTTTTAATCGTTCTAATTTTGTCACGTAACTGATTGTGTTTTCTACATATCTTCCTCCATTGCTAGTCTGTAAGCTCCTTGAATGTAACAACTACATCTTATTCACTTCTTGTAACTTGAGGTTTTAAAACTGCCTGGCACTATCCAGATGCTCAGCAAACACTTGATACTCCGTGTATTGCCAATGTTGCAGTACTACCCTTTCTGCTCTAATAAACTAATTATCCATTCAGAAAGACTAAGCAAACTCACATGGACAGAAATCAAGTAAGATACACCAGGTTCTGTCAGAAAATGAATGCAAAGCACAAGGGACCTTGTCATTGATTCTGTTTTGGTCATAATGGTACATACAGGCAGGTGCTTTCTCTTATCTTAGGATGAGACCATCAAAAGACTCACTGAATCTGTATTGAAAAGAAAGGTGGGTAAGTGGAGCCAGTTCTGAAAGCCTTTAGATGTAGCTGCTCCTAAACAGGCAAGTTTACTGCTCATGAGATTGCTTGGGGATCTGCCCTGAAGGGGGGCATGACTGCTGAGTGCTTGTACTTAAAACGAGGGCATATAAGCAGGGCTGATCAGGAGAAGAGTATGGTATGGATCATTATGATTTAGGACTTAGTTGGAACCTTAGCTCTGACACTTACAACTGAATGACCTTGCAACTTTCATTTTATGCCTCAGTTTCCTTATGAGTAAAATGATGACTAAAACTGGGATGATAGTGTTGTGGAGAAAGCAAAATAGGGTAGTGGCTACGAAGCATATAAAACAGGGCCCGGGACACTCTGATAGTTCAGCACATGCTTGTTTTTATCATCCAATGTGAACTTTTACCTTCTACCTTTACTTTTACTTATTGCTGTGGATATTTAATATATATATGTATAATAAAACGAGGCTTGCCAAGGGTCAGCAGTATCATCTTGTGAATTTTTACACCTTGCTCTCACATTAGTACTAGGTAAAATATGAGCAAGTAACACATGCCACAGTGAAAGATTAATGTGAATAACTGAGATGGATATCAATGAGCATTAGAGCTACAGAAAAGTCTTAAGATCTTATTTAATATAATCTTCTCTTTTTACTGATGAGGAAAGCAAGGTATAGAGAAATTGGGTGGCATGCCTAACACGACATACGAAGTTAACATTGAAATTATGACTAAAAGCCTTCTGTCTTTTCAATGGCAGAGGAACTATATGAAAATAAAAAACACATAGTTCTTATCCCAAAAGTGACACCCATTTTAGAAACAGAGCAGTTGAAGGAGAGATGAAGTAGGACATTTTATTATGCTGGAACCAAGTTTTTATAGGACAGAGTGCTCACATTTCAGTTCAATTAAGTGATTTTCTTCAGTGAACATTCAAGTTTAAACTATTGCATCTCAATAGAGGAAAAATTTGTATCAATCAACATAATTATTATTGTGGATGGTTCTAAATATGATGATTATATTATTGTTGTTTTTACAGTGGGTCTCAGGATTATTTCTGCAAGGTTATTTGTCATCATTGTTATTTAAATGAGGTTTGGTCATTTATTTAAATAGATTTTCCTAGGAAAGAGATATTTTGGAAAATTCTAGAAGAGTTGAACATGTGCATGTCATTTGAAAGGTCACTTGCTTTTCAGTCAGCCAAGTGTACTAAAATTAAGAGCTTCGATTTTAAATTTCTAACCTCTCAAGTTGATATTCATAAGCTTATGCTAATAATGCCACATTCAATATTAAGATAGCTTTGCATCTGTGGTCGCTTTGAAAATCATGAGACTCCAACAGTGGCTAAAGCAGACTGCACTGGTGCTATCAATATGGAAAATGCAAACTTTTATGCATATCATTTTATAATAAAATTATCTATGTAACTATAAATTGATATATAATTATAGTTTATAATTTAGATAATGTCTATAAATTGGGAAGTAAATAAAACTCATCTAGAATCTTGCCATCTAGGATCAGTCATTGCCAATATCTTTGTCCTCTTCATCTAATATTTTTTGTACTTTGTGTATCAGTCAGCTACTATGCCAGGCACAATGAAGAAAAGCCCGATACTTCCTGTAGTTTACATCCCTGTAGTAGAAGACACATTCAAAAAAATCATTAGAGTTGGCAAATTCACAGTATTTAAAGATTATTAATTATGTCACAATTTGTTATATTCTATCATATTTTGAATAACGTAAAACAAGGCAACATAGAAGCGCAGTAGCCCTCAAAATGGAGTGTGTACCATAAGTGCTTGGAGACTTGTTGCAATATAGATTGCTGGGGCTCGACTTCAGAGGTTCTCATTCAGTAGGTTTGGAATGAGGCCTGAGAATTTGCATTTCTAACAAGTTGCCAAATGATACCCCTGCCGGAGGCCTGCAGATATTTTTGAAAATCACTGGGCTGGGGAAAAGTGGTGGTAGTGACATGGCTATTTTAGACAGAATAATCAAGGAAGGATTCTGAAGGCACACGATAAAATATAGAAGGATGAGAAAGAAGCCAGGACAATTAGAAAAAAGGAAGAAAAGTTTTGGTAGAGGGATGCAACAGTAACAGATAGAAAGGCTGACATAGGCCTGTGGATGATGGGAAGGACAGGAAGGAGGAAGGCATTGCTCTAGGAATGAAGCAGAGCACAGCAAGGGACGGTGGAATGAATGAAAACTCTAATCTATGTCAAGGTCAGCTGTCCTGTTTTCTATACGCACTCTTCCCATTACTTATTAATTCAACAACATTTTTGCTTATGTCCTTGGTATTTGTTAGAAGCATATGAATAAGAAATATGTGGAAACTACATAAGCTGGTTCTTGTTTTAATAGCGTTACAATTTATTTTCCAATTAGGATAATAAAATCTGTAAATGAAATAATTTGTCTACTTTTATAATGCCGATATTTATTTTAAATATTTGGGTTTAATGTTTTGCCTATGTTTTAAAGCAAAGCTTTTTGCATTCCTGACTTAATTTTTCACCATTAAGTATAATGTTAATAAGAAAATGTTCTTCTATCTCTTTTTCTCTAATAGCTATGCTCAATGAAGAGAAGTTCAACCTCATGAATAAATAAAATAATGCAAATTAAAGCAATAACAAAACACAGTTTCTCATCTATCATGGAAAAGATAAAAGAGACTGATATACCTAATTGCTGATAGACCTAATAGTTATGGGATAACACACAGTACTCTTATTTTGCTATAATTGAAATATTCTGAAAGTGTAATTTTGGTGTTCTCTTTAGCTCTATATTTATTCATTCGAGAGCTATGTTTTGTCCCATATGTATAAGTAGGTTACATTTTAAATGTGTTGTTTTTTACATTTATTGCAATATCATCTTAGAAATTAGATGTGATGCTTTTTTTCCCATTTTTCAAATTTACTGAGTTACAGGGGTCTATTACAGTAAATGAGTTCCCATTTTATTGTATCATAAATGCTATTATAAAAGTGTATTTATATTCATATAAAATACATGAGATTCATAATCTAAGGTATAGCTTGAATATATCTGATACTTATTCATTCATTTATATTATACTGTTTAGATCTTCTGTTTCAGGGTAGTAAAATATTCACTATGCCACTTTACCAAAAAAGTTCGCTGGCTCTAATAGGTTCCAATAGTTTTTTATTTTCATTAGTACATGTTTGCAGTATATAATGATTCATTCATTATGAGGAGTTGGTACATGGACATTAACACATTATAGTTAATTTCATTTGATTGATTTGTTTCCTTTTGCTTGATTAATTTTGGGATGTTGGAGTAGTTGATTATTTGTCAGGTTTGTGCTTTTTCGAAGCACTAATGCCAGTATTTTTATCAATTTCTTTTTGTGTTTAGTCCTTGATCTTACACATGTGCTACATTAAAGTCATGGCTCTCTTACATAAGAAGACAACATTGCCAAGTATTGGCTTATACTTGCACATTGCTAATCTTGCATATGGTGAATGTTTGCCTGATAAATATTTGCCTGCTATCTTATTAGTATTCTCTGCACTACATTGGAAGCTAATGTAGGTCAGACAGCAGAGATTTGGAGTCGTTCAGAAAGTGGCTCCTAGAAAAAAGATATTCCAGATGCCAGATCTATAGTCTTGAATTCAAGCCCCCATTTTCTGCTAAGGAGATATGAAAAGTGGGCAAGTGGGATCTTCCTCTTCCCAGAATGGACAGTTGGGACTCGCTTTTCCCAGGTTAATGACTTGTGAAGATTACCATATAACTTATTAATAACCTGAAGTTCCAGAGTTGTTTCGACTTTGCAGTTTTTCAGGTGTCATTTTAAAAGTAATATTTTCAGTGGTCGAGTGGGTAAAGGAAGTAAAATAGGTATAACTATTTGGCTACATCTCAACTCATGATTCCATAGAATTCGTTTAGAAATAGCTAAATGATAGCTGGGCCTGATAGTGCATACCAGTAATCTCAGAGCTTGGGAGGCTGAAGCAGGAGAATCGCATGGAGGGCACTATTGTCATTTAAACAGTTAGCCAATAAGGTTTTATATGGAAAACAGTAATCGTTATCAACATCGTTCCTTTTCTTTGAAGACTCATGGTTTATATGTTCTCCTGAAAGAAAAAACTGTTATTTATTCTGTGGATAGTGAGATTATTATATGCAATAACATTTCTACTTCATACCGACCACTGTGTATCTTAGACACACCTAGTTTATAGAATTCATTTTCTTTTACTACCCTCAGTCTAGGCTCCAACTTGCCTTTCCACCACAGTTAATTTTACCTCTCCTTATAAAGATGCGTATTTCATATTTTAATTCTATGTGCAATGTTCAGTTTCCTTATTAACTGGGGAAAACAGTGGGGAATAAATTCATAAAAATAAATGAGAAACAATCCCTATAATGATTATACAGAGTTTTTCAGAATAATGATATTTGATGCTAAGGCTTAATGGTCAATATGATTTTATTCACAATGTATAGATCATCTTTTATTTGGTGGAATTGCCTTGTATAATTCTTGGTGCTGTTTCCAGTTTGCCTTCTTATTTTTATATTTTTCATGTGTTCACATAGTCCAGATAATATTAATATCTTGTTCTACTGAGCTTTACATGAATAAAGGGCATGCACTTGAGAATTTGCTCTAGAAGTGTAAGTAGCCAAACATGTTCATTTCTTTCTTTTAGGTGACTGTAGGTAATAAAATATTGAAAAATGTACAAATTTAAGCAGAGAAAAATGTTAACTACCTATATGTTGGTAGTTACTGATGAAATTGCATGTGTAATGGTTTCTGTCAAGCGGATGATTCCATAAAGGGAAATTAATCTCACCAGAAAACACTTATTGAAATTTATTTGTAGTGAAATGAACCTGCACGTGTCCCATTAATTGTATGTGATTATTATACTCAATCGAAAGCTGCTGATGTGAAAATAAAGTAGATTACAAGTGTGGACTTAATCGTACTGATCTAAATGCTCTTTCTGGAGAGAAAATTCTCTCAGGATAAGAAGCACCAAATTTATCTAACTTAATAAATGTTCAGAGCAAAAGAATTACCTTGAGCTTCCTATATACCGTATGCACATCAACTGCTGGATTCATCAGCAGATTTATGTCATTTTTCCAAGGATGGTTTTATATTGACTTTCTTCCTGAAGGACTCAGGATTGAGACTGCCTGGTTCCTTCAACCTTCAGCATTTGCTTCCTTATTTGTAAAATTGAAATGTAAAAGATTAACGTTTTCTAAGAAGTAATGGATGCAAGAGTTTGACAAACTTTCCGCGTAGTTATGAAAGGAATGCTTGAATCTAGTTCATTAAGGTGAGAAGATCGCTTATTATAAGGCACTTGGAAAAACATAACCTTACAAAATTAAATCTAACCCCAAATGAATAAATGAATGATATCAAGCTTTCTTTGTGCTTGGGAGAAAGTAGTTTAATAGAGAAGTGCACGGGTTCTGGGTTGATGCCTCTGATCTGTCACTTATTCTCTGGGATTTCTTAGGCCAATTTCATAACCTCTCTGAATCTCAGGTTTCTTCAACTGCAAGACTGTAGGACTGTGGGGATTAATGACATGGCATGAGGTTTCTGCTTGTATGTATTATATATTTGAAACCTTTGAATGTGTGAGATAAAAATCAACAGGTAGTGTTATACTGTGTGTTCTCAGAATTTTTTCTTTAAGGAAAGAAAAACACTGTGATAGCACTAGTTATAACTGATTTGAGGTGTAGAGAATTGGTTTAACCCTACCTCACTTTAAAGACATAAGAACATGCAAAATCCATTTCTTATTCTACTTTATTTTGTCTCTTTGTAGTTTATCTTCATGCTCACTTCAATCCTACATATAAACACTCATTTTAAACTATTCAATATAAATTTTAATTTATATGTTTTCAATTTCTTACAAGTGGTACTGTATTAGGTTATGGCGTGGAACTAAAATGTTTCCCAAAAGTCTCACGTTGAGATGGGGACACTGGTTGGAAGGGGTGGGTTGTGGGTTGTCGGGGCTGTAACTTCAGGGAGTCACTTCCCAGCTTCTCCCTTCTCTCTCTTGCTTCTTGTCTACCTTGCAATTTCTGCCTCAAAACCACGCAACTGTGGGTTTAATCCAGTGCAATCTCCGAGTCAAACTGAACATCTCTTTTTTAAATTGCAGGTGTTGTGCACTTTGTTTCCATGGCAGGAATGTGTGGATCTTGTTTAAGATGTTTCTTAAAATTCAACATGGCATTTTTGAAAGCTACCTGTGTTGTGATATGAAATTCTAAGTTCATAGTTGCTTCAAAGTGCTGCAGAGAAATCCGTTGCATGCTGCCTTCCACATCTCTCCTCTATTCCCGGGTGATAGACACTTAGGAACATATCTGTGTCATCACAATCAACACAATGATAAACATATTTATCCTTGTCTCCTAATGTGCCTGTGTAAAAGGCCGGCAAATTTCTGTGGGCCACATGACCAGGAGTAAGGCATTTGGCATACACATATTTAATTGCGTGATATCTTGCCTACGTGTTCAAGCTTAACTCTTCCAGCAAAGACTGAGAGTCTTTATCTTCCAGTGCTCTCACCAAGGCATACTAGCACCCAAAATTTAATTTTTCATCAATCCAATAGTTGTCAATCAAATAATATCTAATGCTTCTGATAGTTTTCTCTGAGGTTACTGCTTATCTGTATATTTACTTTGTAGTCAGTGTTTCTAATCTGTAACTTGTCCCTAAAATTTCTTGACCCTTTGTATATTAGGTTTGAAATATTTTTGTTTGAAAAAGGTCTGTGTATTATTTAAATATTTATCCCTTGTCAATTTCATATGCTACAGTCATTTTCATTTATTCTGTTACTCATGTGACACATTTGACTTTGGGTGCCTTCAGCAAACTTAATTCCTTCATTTTGATGTAATTGTATAAGTGATTTATGTTTAAAAATTAGTTTGTGTTTTGAAGTGTCCTGTTTAAGAAACTTCCTTGATGATGAAAGTAAAAACATCTCCTCTGTCTGCTTCTAGCCACTTCCCTTTCACATTTCGGTCTTTTATTCACATTCGGAGTCAGTTTTCTCAACACTATATAATAATTATCACTTATGATTTTTAAAATTCACTTTTGCTTATTACATGATAATTACTCCGAATAATGGGTCCTATTGTGGCATTTCATGTTCTTTGTCTTCTATGCTTCTACATTATTATTAGGGTTATTTTATACTTTCGTGAAGAACTTCATTGGTCTTCTAATGGGAATTGCATTAATTGCTTTTGATGATGTGATCATTTTAATAATACTATTTCTGCTGATCGATGAAAATAGAAAGTCTATCTTCTAGTTTGTTCTTTAATTTCTTTTTTCTGTGTTCTATATTTTTTATTGTAAAGATCTTTCAACTCTTTGGTTTGGTTCATTCCAGAATATTTTATTATTTTGTTTTCTGAAGCTATTGTGAATGACATTGTTTTTCAGATGTCTTACTCAGTGGATTGTTTTATAGTTGTATGGAAAAGTTATTGATTTTAGTATTGATTTTTTTAAATCCTGCTGCTTTACTGAATTGTTAATCAATCAGATATAACAGTGTGGGAATGGAAACTTTCATGTTTTCTAAGGATCTTATTATCTGCAAATAGGGGTGATTTTTTTTACTTTTCTTTTGGAATCTACTTCTTTCTCCTCCTTAATTTCTCTGGCTAAAATGATGTATTATGTAGGAGTACTAAGAGTGAATATTCATGTCTCATTGCTGAGTTTTGTTGAAATGCTTTCATCTTTTGCCTAAGTAAATGTGATGTTGGCTATAAGTTTCTCAAATATAGCCTCTTTGTACTGAGGTATGATCTTTATATACCTGTTTTCTTCAGGACTTTTATCATAAATGTGTGTTGAATTTTGAAAAAGGACTTTTCTGCTTCTATTGAGATGATCATGTGATTTATCCTTAATTGTATTTATGTAAGGTATTAATTTATTGATTTACATATATTATACCATCCTTGCATCCCCAGGATGAAGCCGACTTGGACATGCTGAATAATCTTTTTAATTATTTTTGGTACTGGGGATTGAACTCAGGACCTTGTGCTTGCAAGGCAGGTGCAGTACCACTGAGCTAAATCCCTGGCCCTCTTTTTAGTAATTATTGAATTCTGTTTTCAAATACCTCTAAGGAACTTTGCATCTGTGTTCATCAAGCATACTGGACTGCAGTGTTTTTGTTTGTTTGTTTGTTGTTGTTGTTGTCGTTATATCATTGTCCAGTTTTAACATCAGGGTCATTCTATCACTGTAGAATTTGTTGGAGTTAGTTTTGTACTTTAAGGAAAGATTTAAGGACTATTTGTGTTAAGTTCTTCTTTGAAAGCTAGGTAAAATTAAACACTGACTCTATCCATTTCTGGGCTTTTCCTTGTTGGGAGACATTTTATTACTGACTTAATCTCACTAGTTGTTATTGCTATGTTTAGGTTTTGATAACTTTTTGTTTGTATTTTCATATGTCATATATTTCTTTTAGACTTTCTAATTTATTTGAATACAATGTTTCAGAATACTCTAATGATCCTCTTGAATTCAATGGCATTTGTAATAAATATTCCCTTATTTGTCTATAATTTTACTAATAATTTGTGCCTTTCTCCCTTTATTTTTGTTATTTTAGCTAAAGAATTCTCAATCTTGTTTGATTTTTCAAATATCAAATATCAAAGAATTGTTTCATTGATCCTTTTGTTGATCTTTTTAGACTCTCTTTTCAGCTCTTACTTTTATTATTTTTTCCTTGTACTAGTTCTGGCTTGATATTTTTTGTCTAAGACCTTGACGTGTTTCATTAGTTTATGTATTTGAGATTACTCTGATTTTCTAATGTTAGGTTCTCATCAGTATAAAAATTCTTCTTAAAACTGCTTGCACTGTATCCCGGACATTCTGGCAGCTTATGCTTCCATTTTCATTGGATTCTGGGTATTTTTTAAGATTCCCTCAATTTCCTCAATAATCTATTGCTTATACAAAAGTGTATTGTTCATGAGTTTTGAACTTGGGTCCTTGCACTTGCAAGGCAGGCCACTGAACCGCTGAGCTAAATCCCTGGCCCCACAGTTAGTTTTGAAATGTATGTACTAAGTCCTGTCATCTGGTTGCTTTTGTATCGTTTGATCTTTTCTAATTCTCATTTGCTTATGTACTCTTCCTTTTCTCTATGTAAAATTTCCTCCTACATTATGGGATTAATGGTCAAGAATTCTTTTAGTTTATGGTTTTTTTAGAAGGACTTTATTTTCTTTTGATTCTATAGGAAAGCTTTCCGTGCAGCTATTTTCCTCCAGGGTTTGAAACACATCATTCTCTGCTCTTCTGGCCTTTAGGGTTTCATCTGCAAAATCTGCCATTGTCCTGATGACTTTACCCTTAGTTAGATTTTTTTTTCTTTTTAGTTTCAATACTATTTATTTTTCTGTACAGTCTAACTTTAATGTATTACGGAGATGTTATTTCCCAGTTATGACTATTTGGAATTCCAAATGCCTCCAGTCCACAGCATTTCCAAGATTTGGAAAAATCTTAATTGTTACTTCAGTGAATAAATTTCCTATGTCCTTAGCTTATATTTCTTCCCCATTATATATGCCCCAAATTTATAAATGTGAATCCTTAATGATGTCTCAGAGAATTTGTGGGTTCTCTTCATAGTTTATTTTTTTTATTTTTTACTTATTTTGTGTGGTAATGCATCTTCCTTGTCTTCAAGCCTTCATATTTCTCCTTCTCCTTGATCGAGTCATTTGTGTGGCTATCAACTGAGTGTTTTATTTAATTCAACAGAGCTTTTGTTTCCAATATTGTTGTTTGGCTTTTTTTCTGGAAGGTGAATCTACATTGAAATGTCCATTCATATCTTGCACTGTATTTCTTCATTTGTTCAGCTGTTTGTGTCTTCTTTGAATTATTTGATTTTTGTTTTGTTTTGTTTTTGAGATTACATCTGGCTATGTAGTCAGGCTAGCTTTGAACTTGTTGTGTAGCTCAAGCTGGCATCAAATTCACAAGTTCTGGGACTATAGGCATGTGCCATGACTCTTAGAAATACCGAATAGTTTCCCTGGTGTAAATAATCTGCAACAATGCATAAGATTCTAATAAGATTACTGACATTTAGAAATGGGAACAAAGGAGCTAAATTCTTTGATCATTTTCACCAGATGTCTTTTAAATTCATTGTCATTTTATCCATTTTTGTATCATTGACTTCAATTATTAATAATTTACAAACTATTGGAGGAGTTTTGTTGCCTTGTTTTACATTTCTTGTGTGTCTATGTTGTGTTGGAATTTGTGCTTCTTTTGGGATGGATATCTCTTTTACTTTTACTTGAGGTTCTTCTCACTTAGAAGCCTTCTCTTTTTGATGGTCCCTGAGATACTGGTTTGTTGTTTTGTGTTAAGTGAATTTCCATATAGACTTTGTCTTATACTTTCCCTGAGTCTTCTTAGGCTGTGATTGCTGAATTTTGACTCTATATTGTGCAGAACCTAAACATTCCATCGGTCCATTTTGTCATGAGATCAATCCCTCTGATTGCTCAGGTAGTTATGATATAGACAATGGAGTACTTACGGTGCACTGGCTCTGATTATGCTTTGAGACTTGTCATCACTGAGTGGTCTGATTAGGCTTGGGGAGATCTATGCTTGGGGTCTTCAGAAGTTGGATGGCTGCAAAAGTTACTTTTCTTCAAGGAAAATGAGGGTATGAACATCCAGTAGAGAATCATCAGGCCCCTCTTCTGTATTTACATTTGCCTGGATCCTCAGCTGGGGACCTTTTTCTACTCTATTAAGTTGTAGTGTTCATCAGAATTTGAGAAGGGCTACATCTTGGATTTATTAAGGTGCAGTTTCTCTCTATAAGGATCAGGGTACAGGTGAGTGGCAAAGAATCTACCCAACATTCTCAAAGTTAAGGTTTTAATCCCCAACATTGCTCTGAGAGAAAAATCCAAGCATGAGTAGCAATAGCAGTAAGTTATAGCAAATCAGATATAGTAATACAATAAAACCTATTAAAGACGAATACATAAAAGTACCACTAAGTGTATAGCAGAAAGGTGCAGTAATACTTTAGATTTGAATAAAGAAGATAAGTAATAATTTGAATAACATTAATAATAAATGTAAAACACAAAAAAGAGATGAAAAAGGGGAAGAAGCCAGAAAATGAAACAAGAAAGAAAGGGAGTAAAATGAGTAGAAAGAAAATAGTTAGTTGAGGAAGTTTTAAAAACATGTAATTAGATAAAGCTGTGAAAAAGAAAAGGAGGAAAAGCAAAACCACATAGAACAAAATAAAAAACAAAGAGTAGGACATAAAAATAGTATATTCTTCCCTGTGGCGGTATTTGAACAGCTACTTTTGGGGTTACCTAGTTTTGCGATCCATAGATTCAGGAGGGGGTTGTGGTCACAACTTCAGTCTTTTGTTTCCCTTCTAGTTCTAGCCAAATAGTATCGAGTAGTCTATGAGTGTGTTTATAATGTGTGATCAAAAATTCAGTTAATGCTGCTCCTGATTGCCATCCAAGAAAAAGTCAGGCTCCTAAGAAACATCAGGGTGTGCCTTCATCCACATTATTCATCAGATCTGGCACTGGCTAACCTCTGCTCTCCCATACCTCAAAATGACCATGATAAGTAAAGGTTTTTCAGTTGATTTAGGACAGTAGAGCAGCCATAATAGTAAAGATACTCATGAAAGAGGTATACCAGAACTCCTGCAGAAAAAGGCAAAAATGATGGAAAAAGTGTGGTCGAAAGGAAGGAGTACATTGGAAGGGAATTAGTGCTAAAGTGTCTTTTAAGGTAATGATTTTTAAAATTTAAACATTTACAACTCAGACAACTGCTTCTGGACTCACTGCTTTCTTTCCTTCATCTTCTCTTCTGTGTGTCTTTGCTAGAACTGCATGATTTTTGTTATTATGCCATAGTGATATTTAAACTGAAATTATCTTATACTAAATGTATGCCAAGTAACATTCCAAATGCTTTACCTAACTAAATTCATTTAGCTTTCAGAAGAACCTATGAGTTAGGTAGTGCTATAATATTTCTGAACTCAGATGAAAATCTGAGGTAGAGAAGGGATAAGAACTTTGGAAGGAGTCATACAGCTAAAAAGTGATTACCCTGAGCTAGTGCATTTTACTACTTGGGCCAAACTGTTTGTCTTGTATATTCCAGGACATGGTAGGAATTCATATAGTATTAGTATCATATAATAACTAGGTTTAATAAACATGACATTAGTATGAAAAGGAAGTGAATTTTTTTGTACTTGCATACATTCTGTTATAATTTTAGTAAAATTGTATTGAAAGTATGGGTTATTTGAGGGGAGAATTGCCATAGTTGTAATGTTTAAGTTACTAAACTCATAAACACTGAATATCTCTCCATTTGTTATTTTCCTGTGGGGACTAGGCTAGAAATCAGGAACTAAACCCAGAGCTTTGCATTTGAACGGAGGCTAGTCTTTTAAAAATTTTATTTGAAACAGGGTCTTACTAAGTTGGTATGTTTCCCAATTTAGGATTTAAGTCATGAAGGATATTCCTGCCTCAGCCTCCAAGAATGCTGTGATTGCAGGCATGTGACACTACATCCTGCTTTTTTTTTTTTTAGGCCTCTAAACCCTTTATTCATCATGGTCATTTTGAGGTATGGGAGAGCCAGAGGTTTCCCAGTGCCAGATCTGATGAATATGGTAGATAAAGGCAAACCCTAATGTTTCTTAGGAGCCTGACTTTTTCTTGGATGGCAATCAGCACCACAATTTTATAGAAAAATTTTCAGTTTTCAGAGTTTTCTCATGATGTCATTATTTTTAGGTATCTCATAAATTTAGTTACTGTTATAAATACAAATTTGTTTTCATACTTCATTTTTACCTTTTCAAAGGAAAATGATTTGTATAAGTTAATATTGTATCTGATAACCTTGCTTAATTATTTTATGAGTTCTAAAATTTGTGAACTTGTCGATTGTCATTTTATGTAGATCATCCTATCATGACAAATAATGATACTTTTGCCTTTTCTCTTATACTCCATAAACAGTTCATTCCTTTTATTCCTCATATTGTGATGGCTAAGCACTACAGTATTGTGTTTAAAGAAGCATTGATAGTGAGTTCTTATTTTAGATTCTAAAGATTATGTTATAGTAATTTCTCTGTCAAGTAAAATGTTTATTGCAAGATTCCAGATGTTTTCTTTCAATCAAGTTAAGAATTTTGTGTTTATTTTAATTTTGTTAGATTTTTGTCTTTATTCAGAGGAGCTGAATTTCATCATGTATTATTTTTAGAATCAAGTGATATAATTTAAGTATTTTCTCCTTCGGCTTTTTAGTATTTTAGGATTTTGAATATTTATCTTTTAGCCTCCCATTTTTCTGATGAGACATTAATTTTTCTATCTTTAATGAGTGCAATGGAAAACTAAAAATTGCGTACTTTCAAGATTGACAATTGCATCATTTTGGTGTATGTAAAAATTGTTAAATAATTAACACAACTAAGATAGTTAACAAATCTATCATTTGATGCAGTTATATTTGTGTCAGGTTGTGTGTGGTTGTGTGTGCATGGACATGTGCATGTGTGTACATTTGTGTGTGTCTGTGTGTGGTGAGAATAATTAAAATTTACTCTCAGAAAATTTGAAATTTAAAATAAATTGTTATTAACTGTATCTGCTGTGGTGTATATTACATCTCCAGAACTTGCTCATCTTATAAGTGGATATTTGTACAATTTGACCAACATCTCTTCACTTCCAACCACCAGATTCTTGTAATCACATTTACACTGTGTTTCCATAGATAGTATTCAATTGTTTTATATTCCACATATAACAGATGATGCAATATTTATCTTTCTGGACCTGGCACATTTCACTTTATGGAATATCCATCAGGTTTATCTATCTTGATACAAATGATAAGGTTTCCTTGTTTTTATGATTGAATAATATTGTATTATGTATACATGTAAAGAAAATGTCATGTGTTTATGTATAAATGCATATACACATATTTTGATTTTTTACCAAATTATCAATTGGCAAGCACTTAGAGTATTTTCATTTCTTTGCTATTTTTAATTCTGCTGCAATGAACATGAGATCAGATACTTTTTGAGACACTGATTTGAGAATTGGAGTGTTGAATCATATGACAGCCTGTCATAGTTACTATTTTCATTGCTAAGACAAAATTCTTGGCACTCAATTAAAGGAAGAAAGGTTTAATTGACTCACAATTTGTAGAGGTTTCACTTCATAGTTGGCTTACTCCAAGGCAGGGTGGCATGGCAGAGAGGCATCACAGAGGAGAAACAGTTAATGGCAGATAGAAGGCAGCAAGGAAGCAAGCATCAAACAACAAGCAGAGACACTCTTTCTGTTCTTTATATCATATCCAGGCTAGGGTGAGTAGCACTCACACCCAGGGTGTAGCCATTATAATCCTAGTGTCACCTATGAAACATTCTCAGCATTACACCCTTGATCCCAGCAGCATGCAACCTTGATACAGCCACCTTTGGAAAGCCCTACCTATGACTGCATGAGGCTTTGAGGGGACATCTAGATATAAACCATAAACACACATTTTTAAGTTCTTAGGAAATCTCTTTAGTGTTTTCCATAGTAAGTATGCTACTTTACATTTCCACCAACAACGTATAAGAGTTCTCTTTTCTTCACAAACTTTCCAACAAAAAACTCTTTTGACTTTCTGACAGTAAACATTCTAATTAGGTATGAGATGATATTTTTCTTGTAGCTCTCATTTACACTTCAATGACAGTGATTATGGTATCTTCTTTAAAGGGTGTTGATATTTATTCTGCTGGCTGGTTACATCATTTAAAGTCTTTTTTTTTTTCAGTACTGGGAATCGAACCCATGTCCTTGAGCTTTTGAATGTAGGAGCCTGAGCCACTGAGCTAAATCCCCACCCCTTAAAGCATTTTGATTGTATGAGGAACAATGATTTCCTCTGATCTATTTCTGTTTTCAACATAGTCCTATGTTATGGGCCTTACTCCATTTTATGTATTACTTCAGACTAGTAATCATTTTGTGTTTACAGCTGAGTTCTAGAAGTATTTACTGAAGTTCTGCCTGGATCAGAAAAATACAAAAAACTTCTTTTTCTGCTAAATAACTGTCTCAGTTTTCATACCCATGACAATCATCCTCTCATAGATCATGTGGTGTCCTTGTCCAGCACAATTAAATTTCATCCCTTATCTATGGACTCAGAGCAAGTATCTAAACACACATATGGGACATCCTTTCTGAGTAGCTCCTCATTTACACCACACCTAAAGAATTTTTTTATAGTGCTATATGATGGGAATTCTATCCCCAAGGAAGACAAAATTGCTTGTAATGTCCACTTTTGGGCTTACAAATTGCACCTTCTTCCTTTTTTTTATTTTTCTTTGGTACTGGGGATCGAACTCCGAACCTTCCACTTGCAAAGCGGGTGGTGGCACCACTGAGGTAAATCCCTAGCCCACAAATTGCAACTTCTTGCTTTGTTCTCACATTGGTAGAAACAGACAGAGCTGTTCTCTGGGAAATGATACACCATCTAAAGGTCCCAAATCCAAATCCTATCACACTGGTGACTAAAGTTTCAACACATAAATTTTGGAGGAACAGAAGCATTCAGAGCACCAAAGGCATTTTAATTCACTTACTCCAGCTATTTAACTTTGAATCTACCTGTCTGTGCTGCAGAAGGAAAGTACTCTCAGAAAAAATTCAAGTATTACAGGGAAGAGGTGGCTAATATTGAATGTTTCTCTCTTCTGGGAATCGTAGGCCAGCCTTGTGTGCAGTGCTTCAAAACTGGTGCTGTATATATTTTGTCAGCTGTAAAGACGTTTTGTCAAGGTGATAATTTCAATACCAGTTTTTCTGTCACAGCTGAAAGTGGATGTTTAAATCTAATGTTTGCTTTAAATGAAGCGTCTTTGATTTCTACTTCATTGTTTTAATAATTATCCATCTAATTATAGTTTCAAAAACTGATTATTGATGCCATATTCAGAATCTAGTAGCTTTGCAAAAATTATTCACATTTTTACATTTTCAAATGTATCGGCATGTTTGTTCATGATACTATTCGTAATATTTTGTATTTATTTATTTATTTATTTTGGTACCAGGGATTGAATTCAGGCCCTTGCACTTTCAAGGCAGGCAGTGGTACCACTGAGCTAAATCCCCGGCCCTATAATATTTTTAATTAAAATAAAATCTTGGAATTATGTATAAGTTCTTACAATTCTGTATCCCTCTTTATTTTTTACATGATTTTCATCTGTCTTACTTGTTTGCTGGTCACAATAGCTAATGGTTTTCCTATTTTAATATTTTCTAAGACTAAGGTTTTCCTTTATTATTGTCTAAATTTGTGCATTTATTATTTCTTTGCTTTTTGTGTTTTCATTTGATTGATTTTTTTCTACTGCTTTAGCGAAATAGTTCACTCACTTGCTTCCATTTTTTTCCAATAGGCACATTCAAATCTGTACAATTAACAAACAAAACGAATAAATCTGTACAATTATCTCTGAATATTGGCTTATTTGTAGATCAGATATTTTAATATTGGTGATGAATATTCAACATAAGTTGTTTATTTCCCTCTCTTTTCCTCTTAAATGGTGATTACTTCTGACCCATAGGAAATACTGGGTAAATTTTGCTCATAGTAAAAGATAATACTACTATACTTGTAGTAAAGGATAATACTTCCCCTGCCAGGGAAGCAGGGGTGTTTCAAAACATACAAATCAATAAATGTAGTACACTATATTAATAGAGCAAAGGACAAAAACCATGTGATCATCTCAATAGATGCCGAAAAAGCATTTGACAAAATCCAATGTGTATTTCTGATAAAGCCCTAAAAAATTGGAATAGATGTTCTCTACTTCAATCTAATAAAAACTACCTATGTAAAACCAACAGCCAATATCATACTAAATGGTCAAAAAGTGAAATCTTTCATGTTAAAATCAGGAATAAGAAAAGGATGTCTTCTACCACCACTCTTGTTCAATATAGTTTTGGGAACACTAGCCACAGCAATTAGATAAGAGAAAGAAATATAAGGAAATAACGATAGGAAGTAAAATTGTCATTATCTGAAGATGACAGGATACTCTATATAGAAGACCCCCAGAACTCCACTTAGACTTAATAACCAAATTTAGCAAAGTAGCTGGATACAAGGTCAACACATAAAATCAGTAGCTTTTTTTGTACATGAAAAACAGACTCACTGAGAGAGAAATGGGGCAATCAATTCTTCACATTAGCATCCAAAAAATTGAGATATCTAGGAATCAATGTAACAATAGAAATAAAAAACCTCTGCTCTGAGAATTACAGCACTCTTAAAAACGAGATTGAAGAGGATATCAGAAAAAGGAAAGACAGCCCTTGTTCCTGGGTAGGAAGAATCAACATAGTAAAACTCACCATACTTCCAAAACTGCTATATAGATTCAATGCAGTTCCAACTGAAATTCCAGCAACATACTTCACAGACCTTGAGAAACTAATCCAAAAACTCATTTGGAACAAGAAGAGACCTAGAACAGCAAAAACCATTCTAGACAACAGAGACATGGCAGGGAGTATCGCAATCCCCAACTTGAAACTATACTACAAAGCTACTGTGGTAAAAACAGCAAAGTACTGGCAATAAAAAAGACCCAAGCATCAGTGGAATAGATTGGAAGGTACAGAACCACTCCAGATGTACTCAACTACCTCATCTTTGACAAAGGAGCCATCCATCCTCAGTGGAGGAAAGATAGCCTCTTTAATAAATGGTGCTGGAAAAACTGGATTTCAAATTGCCAGAGATTAAAATTTGACCTGTATTTCTCACCATGCACTAAACTAAAATCAAAATGGATCAAAGATGTAAATATGCAAACAGAAACACTAAAATGTGTGGAAGAGAGGTTACGTAGAACTCTTGAAGACATTGGTGCAGCAAAAGTTTTTATGAGAAAAAACCTCACTTGACTGTGAACTAGCACAAACTACCAACAAGTGGATCGCATCTTATTGAAAAGCTTCTGCACAGTAAGAGAAATGAACAACAATGTGAAGAGAAAAGCCACAACATGGGAAAATTTTTTTACCAGCTGTTCCTCAGACAAAGGTCTACTATCTAGAATATATAAAGAACTTAAAAAAATCAGGCCTTCCAAATTTAAAGACTCAATCCAAAACTGGGAATCTGAGATGAACAGATATGTCTCAGACAAAAAATTAGAAATAGCAAATAAACATATGAAAAAAGTTCAACATCACTGGTCATTTGCGAGATGCAGATGAAAACAACACTGAGATTCCACCTCACCCCAGAAAGAATGGCTGATATCGTGAAATCAACCAGTAACAAATGGTTGTTGGGCTGTGGGAGAAAGCAAAACCTTGCTCCACTGCTTGTGGAAGTGTAGACTGGTGCATGCAATGTGGAAATCAATATGGAGATACCTCAAACAACTAGGATTAGAAGTCCCTTTGGACCTAGCTATTCCCATCGTAGTTATCTTCCCCAAGGAATTAAAAAAATATATACCAGAGTGATATATGTGCATCCACTTTCACAGTAGCACAATTAGTGATAGCTAAAACTTGGCAGCAACCCAATTTCCCATCAGTGGGAGTCTGGATAATATTTGTTTTAAATAAAATGGAGTACTACTCAGCCATAAAGAATGAGAAACTAGAGACATTTATAGCTAAATGGATGCACTTTGAAGTCATACTTTTAAGTGAAATAAATAGGACACACATATCTAAATACCAAATAGTTTCTTTAGTGTGAGAAACTGAAAGTGTAAATAAGGATTAAAAGGTATAATAGATTATGTGAAATAGAAAGAAAAGATGCAAAGGGGAACGGGGAAGGGGAGGGAAAAGTCAGAAGCAAATGGAATTAATGAGAAAAAGGAAAAAAGGTAACAAAGTCTTTGTATACAAGGATGGTTGGAGAGGTTGAAGGGTGATCAGGGGAATGGGGAAAATGAAAAACCAAGATGGATTATGTAAAGGAACAGATTTTCAATGATGAATGTCATTATATTGTATTTCTTAAATATACCAGTAAAACTAATTAAAAATAACAAACTAATGTTTCTTCTTTTTTCCTCCCTTTTTAGTAAACCTTTTCAAAAATGTATATATATATAATGTCTTCAATTATTCCCTTTTTCAATTTAGCATATGCTAGCCAGGTTTTGACCCTCTTATCATACCAAAAATGTACTTGTCAAGATCACCATGTGCCTTATATTATAATCTAGTGAATTTGCATTTTCCACATTTACTTTAACTGCACAAACTGACAGTTTTTAAATGATTCTTTAGTTTCTTTAATTACAATAATCAGTGTATACTTTTGGGCTTGAACAATTTACAAGGAATTTACAGGTAAGGTCTGCACATGCCAATTCAATTAATTATGTCAGAAACTAAAGATATTTTTATTTGTATTTTATATTCTTATAATTTTTACTGAGACAAACTATTTGTACATCTTTATTAGGCACATTATGGTAATTTAACACATGTATACAATATTGAATGATAAATTCAGGGTAATAAGCATGCTGTTTCAACCATTTTTTAATTTTAAATTTTTATTAGTTCGTATTTGCAGCACATAGTATTACATTAGTAATACTATTATTAGTATTTCCCATTTGGAAAAGATCTACCTCTCTGTCCAATTATCTGTCATTTACTTTGCTTCTTAATTTATACTTTGGATTTCTCACACAAGAGAAACCTTTCAAAATTTAAGTTTATGTGTTTGATTATGTATTTGGGATTTATACTTTTCTACTCACTTCGAGATGTGTCACAGATTATTTGAACCAATAGTTACCCCATTGCTATAAAGAAGAATCAAAATAATTCTTCCACTCTGTGTTTTGGTGTTCCATATTGAACTCATTTCTGTCCCTCCTCCCAGTGTACTTTCCAGTCTCTAAAGACCACTATTCCTTTCCATTCTGCTATGAGACTGAGTTGTTATTTTCCACAAATAAATGAAAATATGTGACATTTTTCTTTCTGGATTTGTCTTATATTACTTAATATAATGATCTCGAGTTCTTTCTGTGTTGCTAACACTAACAAGATTTCATTGTTTTTATGCATGAAAAGTAGTCCACCATGTAGATAAACTACATTTTTCCTTATCCATTTATGTGCTATAGAGCTTCTGGGTTGGTTCCATGTTTTAGCTGTTATGAGTTGTGCTGCAGTTAACATGGGAGTACAAATCTCTTTTGGAGATGATATTATCTCCTTTGGATATATACTCATTAGTGTAATTACTGGATCATATGGTACTTCTATTTTGATTTTTTGATGAATCTTTATACTCTTGTATAATGGTTGTATAATTTTAGATGAGATCATGTGGTATGGCCGTAGACAATGGTTGTATAATTTTAAATTCTCACTAACGATGTATAAGAGTTCCCTTTTTTTTGCACCCTTGTCAGCATTTGTCGCTTTTTGTCTCTTTTAGAATGGCCATTTTAACTGGGTGTAAATGTGATCTCATTGTGGTATTGATGTGAATTTCATTAAAGAGTAATGGAATTGAACATTTTTTTATCTTGTAGTTGGTGGCCACATTTGTGGCTTCTTATATCTTCTTCTGAGAAAGACAAAGTCCTTTGACCCATTTTTAAAAGTGGTAAGTGTGTGTGGGGGGGTGTTCTTAGGTCCTTATAATTTTTGAATATCAATCCCTTGCCAGATGAATAGTTTGCATGTGTCTTCTCTCATTCTCTAGCTTGGCTCTTAATTTTGCTAATTATTTCCTCTCGGGAAGAATCTTTACAGTTTGACCTTCCAAAGGTGTTTGTCTTCTTTTTCCATTGAGTTGAGCCCTGATGGTCCAGTGGTTTATGACAGCAGCTGCTGCAATCTTGGTGATATAGGATATAAAAAATAGTGTAGTCAAGTCCCTTGGGTCAAACCCAGGTGGTTCCAAGTATTGTGGTACCAGTGGCCATATTTCCTGAACCACAGGATATGAAGGAGCCCTGTCTTACCCCAGGTCTCTGAAGGAATGTGGGAGATACCTGAGCCTGTAGTCCCAGTATATTCAGTTCTGGATTCATGGGAGGAGATGGGATATATCCACATCTTGTCAGAGGAGCACAGGTGGGGTTGACATCAGCAACTATGGATTAGAGGTGTATTAACACAAAGAAAACCTTTCCTCTGTTCCATGTTTCATGGCACAATTACAGTTGATAGTGAAGATTGTTGTATTACGTAGAAGTGAGACCCAAATGACACCTTCTCCATATGTCATCAAGGACATCTGTAGGTAATATTTAGATTGAGGCTTTTGTATTTACACAGCATGATGAGTAAGACATATAGAGAAGTTCACTGGGTTGTACAGGTTGAACACAAGTGGGTCTGGGCCTTATGGCTTTTGTACCTGTGGTCCTGGAGCTACAGGGTGTGACTGGGAATGTACATAATCACATCAGGGAAACTCTGATAGGAGAGTCTTATGGCATTAATAGTTGTTTTTGTGGAGCTTAACCACATGAGTGGTACCCTTCCCTGTTTACCAGAGACACACTCGAGTGCTGTTAAGACTTTTTGCAACAGTATCTACAGTCCCAAGGTCTTAGGCTAGAAAGATTTTCTTCAGATGCTGCTAGTTGAGTATAGGTTGCATCATGGAATGAGGAAACTTGCATCTCCACTTCTGGAGCTTCAGTAATCATCTGGGACCTTTTCCTAACACCTAATAGACCAATGCAGCAGAAGCTGGAACTCTGCAACAATGCCTATAGTCCTGAGGTTCTGAGCTAGGAAGGAGATGTTCTCTAATTCCTGTGATTCAAGCAATGGTGGGACACAGGCTTGCGATTATGGTAACTACTGGTCCTGAAGCTGTAGGGCATTTCTATCTAGTTAGCCAATTCCATTCCAAGGATTTAGGAAGAATCAGGCATTTAATTGACTGCTTCAAAGCCAAAATGGTGTCTAGCGGTGGCTTTTGTAATTTGTCTTTGGGAGGTTGTGAGAGATTCACATTGAGTGCCTTCTTTAGAACGAGGGTCACTTTTAGACCAGTCGGATACCCAAAATTGATTTAAAACTTTCAAGCAAATGGAATTCTGCAGTTAGGATTGCTGGTCAGCTGCGATAGTCATCATTGCTAGCACTTTCTCACTTGTCCTTTGCCAGCTGTGCTGAGACTCCCACTCATGGGTGGAAAGCTGGTGTTGAAATATTAAATTGATTTGTTCTTTTCTGTCGATTGCCTTTCATTTTGCACACTGTTTAGAATTTCTATCCCTTCTTTGATAATTTTTCACTCTCCTTGAAATACAGTTTCTCCTTTGCTGCTATTACTCTTCTCCATGGCAGAGTAGCACACACACTCTAGTCAGGCATTCTAGCTCTGATGAGGGTTAAATTGATACTTTTAGATACAGTTAATTATTCTTATTTTCTCCACTTTGTTTCCAGTACATAATATTCTCCTGGCTTCCTGTCTATCTGGCTGATAGATGGAATTCATTCCTTCGTAGTCTCCTGTAATGAATTTCTTTTTGACCTCTTACATGACAGAGATTTAGGACTCACATTTTAGATCCCTCATTTACATAAACACTTTTGTATTTTCTGTCTCTGTCTCTAACCTCACCTAGTTATTTTCTTCATTTTCTTGGCTAGTAATATTTGAGTACACTAATGACTCCTCAATTTGAGTCATTGTCAGCTAAACTTCCGTCTGCAATTCAAGTTCTTATATCAGATATTTACTCTGAAATTATGCTGGAATGACCAAGAGATATATGCTTAATAAGTTTGGAAAGCATTTCTTCTCCATAAGTATTCTTGCACTTTCCTCCGTTAATTATTGCACCATTGTTCCAGATCTTCAAACAAAACAACAAAGAAGCAAAAACCAACACAAAACCTTTAAATCTCTCTTATGCCGCAGATTTAATTATTGAGCAAATTCAGTTGTCTCTGTCTTTAATCTCCTTCCAAGGTGGGAGAACACCCAGCGTCCTAACTGTTACAACAGTGGCCCAAGCTATCATCATTTCTCTGCTACATGGTAGCCTGATATCAAGGTCCCTCATTTCAAGCTCTTTTCCTTTATAATCTAATTTCACCAGAAGCAAGAATGATCTCGTTAAGAATTAGCTCAAATGATGTAACTTCTCTGTTTAAAAGCCTGCAGTGGCTTCCCACCTCAGAGAAAAAATCAGTCTATGTGTTATTGTTCAGGTCTAAAATTCACTCCAAAGTTCCATGTGTTGAAAGCTTTGTTCCCAGCTGATGGCACTATAGGAAGATGTTGAATATTTAAGAGTTGAAGGATAGCTGAAGGAAGTTTGGTCAATGGGGATGTTCCCTAGAAGGTTATATTTCAATTGCAGGCACTACATCTCTACCTTTGCTTCAACATGAAATGATAACGTTTGCTCAACTACATAATTACCATCATGATGTTCTGCCTCACCATGGGCACAAAATCAAGAGATAAGAACAGCCTGTGTCAGACACCTTGACACTGTGAGCCAAAATAAATATTTCCTCCTTTAAAGTTGATTACTTTGGGTAGTTTGGTGTGGTGATTGAAATCTGACTTACAGAAAATTAGAACTGAGTATTGGGGATCATTACTATGATTGTACTTGACCATGTGGCTCAGAAGAATTTGAAATTGTTTTATGGGACAAATTTGGACAAATACTGAGTAATAGGCCAGAAAAAATTCAGAATATGTATAAGACTTTATTGAGTGATTCTGAAGGATGATCAGGAGACTAGAATGCCCATGAGAATGTGAACAGTGAAGACCAGGCTCCTGTCATTTCAAAAGGAAATGTTGTATCTATTGAGAATGGGACTAGATTCTATTTGTGTTTCATTCTAGCAAAGAATTTGTTTAAAATTTGGCCATGCCCTAAGTGTTTGTCGGAGGTTGAATTTAAAGGTGATGTACTAAATAATGAAGTAGAGGAAATTTCATTGCTAGCTAGATTTACAGGGTGAATCATAAGAAAAATTAGGGCAGAAAGGTTTCTAAAACTTGCAGTTTTGCTGGAAAAAGAATGCATTTCAAGTTGAGGCCAAGGGGGCTGTTACAGGTTAAAAATATAGTGCCATTAAAAATCAGCCAGTCACTTTCCATTGGGGAAATAAAAATGATCCCTGAGGCCATATCAGGAATCAGCAGGTCCCCATTCACCGCAGGCTCAAAGACTTTTAGTTGAGAAGAGAGCCCTGAAGTGCTCTGCTTATACAGGGCCACCTAGCAAAATACTTTGGCGAGATTAATTTCTTCAGGCTCAGCTGTCCAAGCACTCATAGTCCACGGAGCTATGGTGCAGAAGACCCTGCTGCTGCTTGCACTGAGAGCACCCTGAAGCCATCCACATGGTGCTGGTTCTTTAGGCATGCAGAATGCAAGTGTTGTGAGGTCAGAGTCCTCCTCCAATAGTTCAGTTGAAAGACTTGGAAGACAGACTGAATTCTCTGCAAGCGGCCGCAAACAGGATGATGCATGAAGATATGAGAGTGAAGTCAAAGCTGTGATGAAGGTCCAGTTACAGAAGTCAGGAATAGTGGTTGTTTGCCAAGTGAAGCTGCAGGTAGGGAGATGAGGCAGCTTAGGAGAGAGTCAATGAGGACTTCACCTCCAAGGCCACAAGGGCAGAGCTGTTCAAGTCCCTTAGCGCTCTCATCATGCCACTGTGTGTCCCAGACGCTGGATGTGGAATGATAGGATGTAATGATTGTCCATTTACATTTCTTTCCTTTTGTCCCATCCGTTGTTTCTACAATCTTTTTTGTTTCACTTGGCATGGAAATGTTTACCATGTAACTGTCCCATCATTTTTCATTGGAAGTATGTAAATCTTTGTTTTTATTGTTTATAAGGGCTCACAACTCAGTTTACTTTGAGTCTCAGGGGAGACCTTGAGCTTGGACTTCCTATGGAACTGTGGGCATACTTAGAGATAAATTGAAAGCATTTGCATTGTGAGATAGGCATAAACATTTGTGGGGACAGGGACAAAATGTTGTGGTTTGAAATCATATCTTAAGTGTCCCCCAAAGGCTCGTATATTGAAGCCTAGGTCCCTGGCTGATGGCACTACTGAAAAGTGGTGGAACCTTTAGGAGGTAGGAGTAGGTGTAGTAAATTAGGTCATTAGGGGAATTCCCTTTAAGGCAATGTGTGGCTCCATCCTTCTTATCTCTGTACTTTCTGGATGCCATGAGGAAAATAAATTTTTCTACCACACACTCCCCACCATGATATTTTGCCTCACCATAGACCCCAAACATCAATGACAACAAACCATGAACTGACACCTCTGAAACTGTGAGCCAAAGTAATGTTTAAAGTTGGTCATCACAGATATTTTGTCACAGTGATGGAAAGCTAACATCCTCCATCATAGCCTATGAGGCTCAACATGATGTACCCTAACTTGCTATCTCTGAGACTTTACCTCCTACTGTTTTCACCCTTGTTTATTTGGCTCCATTAACACTGATATTCTTATTATTTCTAAAAATATCAGGGACTATCCCAGGCCTTTTCATTATTCTTCCTTCTCTGTAGAATGGTATTTTTCTGGAAATGGCTGGAATAGCTCATGCCAGGATGTATTTCAGAGCTGTATTCACATATTAGTTTGATGAAACATTCCTTAGCTACTTTTTTTTCTAAAATCAAACTTCCCCTCAATAAAAGAAGATTTTTACTTTTCTCATTAATAATTTTTTTTTGAGACAGGGTCTGAATATGTAGTTGAGACTGACCTGGCACTCACAATGTAGCCCAGGCTGGTCTTGAACTCACAGTGATCCTCCTGCCTCAGCCTCCTGAGTGCTGACATTACAGGCATGTGCCACCATGCCCGGCTTCTCATTAAGAATATTAATCACATGGCATTCTATTGATTTTGCCAATTTATATTATTTACTATGTGCTTTTATGTTCTGGAATGTTATCTCCATTAAACATATTTTTTCTCTGTTGTTCACCACTTTTGTCTCAATGTCCAGAGTGGTGTCTGACACACAGTAGGTCCTCTATAATATGTATAGAATGAATGACTGTGGTCTCTCAACTGAAGCCAACATTGAAGATTGCCCTGGTCTTAGCCTGGTAAAAACTGCTCATGTTCTTGTTTCTGTGCATCTCACTTACAGTGTAGAACGCATTGACTCACTGATGGGAATGTGGAGGTGTAGGTAATAACATAATTTAAATGCTCTCTAGTGACTCTTATTCTGCAGCACCTGGTCTTCACCTGTGTTGCAATTTCCTCCCACTGTGGAATCCAATGACCTTCTGGCTCTACAAGTTTTGCTCACTATTTTTAGTTATTTTTTTTCTGTCCTTCTTTCCTGTCTTTGCCTCTGAGGCACTTGGAGGGCTGGCTTATTGACAAGCAATTACTGTATTTGTTAGAAACTAGAAGCAACGCATGCTTTAAAAAATCATTTTTAAATAAATATTTTATTTTGAAAATTACATAAAGTTTGCAAAAGTAGCACAGAATTCCCATTTTTTCCTCTCACCACTCACATAAAGTTCTATTATCAACCACTTACGATACCATGGTATACTGATCATAGCTCATCAACCATTGGTAATACATATTATTAATTGATGGCAAGTCTTTATGTAGATTTCCTGCTTTTCACTTCCGTTCTGTTTGTTTGAAGATCATGACCAGGGTAGATGCCACACTTCAGTTAGTTATCAGATCTCCGCAGGCATTTCTTGGTTGTGATAGTTTCTGAAGCTTTCCTAGTTTCTGGTGAATGTGACAACTATCAAGGAGTAATGGTCAAGTATTTTGCAATATGCCCCTCTACGAGGATTTGCCTGATTTTTCCTAATGATTACAGTGAGGCTATGAGTGTTAAAGAATTCTAAAGGGGGATAGTGCAATTCGTATAATATGCAGGGCATAGGTTACCAACTCAAGTTATCACTAAGAATATTAAGCTTGATAATCAAGCTGAGGTAGTGTTCATTAGGCGTACCTATTGCAAAGTTAGTCTTTGGATTCCCTTTCTTATACTGTAGAATTTGGAAGTTAGGCATTGAACATAGACCACATTTAAGGAGTTAGGTGTTATGTTCCCCTTCCTCAAGGACTCACTCAGTATCTGCTAATGTCATATGAAATTCTGCTAAATGGGAAATTTGTCTCATTCTTCATTTTTATTTAATTAATTATTTTAATAGATATGGAATTGTGAATATTTACTTAATACTATGAGTTGTAATTAAACATTTATTTATTTTCTTATTCAAGTTGTTTGGCTTTGGCCATTTGGAATTCCTTTGAATGTCTCCCATTTTTTTCCTTGATATTATTTAATCATGATGGGTTTTCATTTTTTAACATCTTACTATCTGATACACTCAGATATCCCAGATTCATCTTTATATTTTTCACCAATTAAGAATTAATCATTTTATAGGAGTTCTTGATCTCTTCATTGTACAATAATGTTACAAATCATGATCTAGACAGTAGATGTATGTATTGCTTCTGTTTTTTTCTTAGACTCTCAGTACCAAACTGTCTTTCAAGGCAGCTATCCTAATTTGCATTCATGTAATAAAAAATGCTCAGAAATTGTCACTGTCAGTTGTGTTTCTATTTAGATATTATCTCTTGTATATTTACTGGCACCTTATGTTGTTTTAATTTGCATTCCTCTAATGAAAAATGATGTCGTGCTTATTTTTCTGTTTATTTTTCACTTTTTATATCTCCTTTTTGAAATGTGCATTTATATATTTTGTGCTTTTAATTGGGTTGTTCATTTATTGAAGAATTTTAAGAATATTTACATATTTTGACTCACCGTGGTTTTTAATTTAATTGGTATTTGTTTGTAATGCATTTATTCTGAGAAATTGCTACTATGCACACATAGATACATAGATAAATAATAGATCATGTTTTTACCATTTTTCATATATTCTCCATCCTTCCTTTCTCCTCTCCCCTCTTTCCTTGATTCCCTGCCTCATAACCAAAAAGTCTATCTCTTTGTTTCCTAACATTGCTTTTTCTTTTTTGGTACCGGAAATTGAACTCAGGGCCTCGTGTTTATTGGGCAGTCACTGTGCTGCTGAGCTACACCCCCGGCCACTAACACTGCTTTTTTAATACTCTTAAATTTAGTAATGGTTTGGTTTTCTCACATAAGAGCAACCATGCAAGAATTAATCTTCTGCATTTAACATATTTCACTTAACATTATGGTCTCAAGTCCATTACATTTTTCTTCAAACTGTTCATACTTATCCTTATTTATAGCTGAATAATACTCCATTTTATAAATTCACATGTTTTCTTTATCCATTTATGTGATGTTGGGCTTTCGTCATTTGGCATTATGAAGTATACTGCTATAAACAAGGATATGCATGTATGCGCATAGTACAATGTCTTTTACTCTTCTGTGAAAATACTCAGGAGAGGTATTGCAGGATCAAGTAGGATTTCTATTTTTTAGTTTTATGGAGAATTTCCATAACACTTGCCATAAAAGTTGTACTCATATTAACCTATTAACAGTCTAGAAGAATTTATAAGCATATGTAATATATGAAAGCACATATAATATAATTTTAGGGTTTAATTTTTTTTATTTTCTTGTGTGGTCTAAAATACAATTTATACTGGAGAATAGTCCATGTGTTGCTGGCTATAAAATATATTCTGCTAATGTAGAATAAAATTTTAGGTCAGTTTGGTCTTTGCTATAATTTGACTCGGATTATTCTGGGGGTTTTTTGGATTGGATAATTTGTCTGTTCATAAAAATTGTGTTGATGTTCTCAACCATTATATTAGCAGAGCATATGTCTTAAAATAACATTTGCCTTATAATACCGGGTATTCAGTATTGGATACATATATATTTACAGTTTTTATTTCATCTTTATGAAACAATCCACTGATAATTATATAATGTCATTTGTTCTTTTATTTACAATTTTCACTTTAAAGTCTATTTTGTCTGTTATATGCATAGCTACTCTTGTTGACTTTCGTTTATTTTGGTATAGTACAACTCTTTTCATTCCTTCATTTCATTTAATTTATGTGTGTTTGCAATGGTGAAGTAAGTTGTTTTTATTAGTACATATTCAGGATCTTTAGTGAATATACAGTAATACCTCAGTTTACTAACACTTCTGTTCCCCAAAAATTATGTTCTCAAATAAAAACATTTGAGACAATGTTGTTTCTATTCATAAACTCTGCATCAGGGGGCAAACAAAACTGGACCATCTTCCCCACATGAACATAATCACAGACATTTCCCTCAAAATCATAAAAAAAAGAAGTTCGTGTGCTGAGGAAACACAGTATTAATTATGGAAAGATACGTATGTACACACTTATCATCATAATCCTTTTTCTTTCCCCTTCCCCTCTCTTTAGACCTGTCTCTCCCCATCTCTTCATCCCCTTGCCATATCCATAAAGTCTACCTTCCTATTTTCTATCATCTATCTTTAATTTTGTTCCATAAATTACTCTTTATTTGGATTTCCCATACAAGAGAAATCATGTGATAATAGTTAAAGAAAATGTAGTATACATATACAATCCAGTACTACTTCAACATTAAAAAGTATAAATTTCAGCAATTTGTGGAAACCGGACACACTTTGAGGCCGTGATGTTAAGTGAAATGAATTGAAAATTAGTTTCTTGCAGGCAGCTTGTCACTGGGTCTCATTTTTATATCCATTCAGCCAGTCTAAATCTGTAAATGGGGAATTTAATTTGTTTGCATTACTGATATGTAAAACATAGTCTTAATTTCAGTGTTTTCTGATTATTTTGTATATCTGTTATTTCTTCCTTTACTGCTCATCTTTGTAGTGTGGTAGTTTGCTGTACTGAAAATATTTGAGTTTTCTCCTTTTTTGTGTTTATTTAATGCTGCTGAGCTTGTACATTCATGCACATTGTACATGTTTCCATGATAGGAGTTCTTGTCTTTTACTTGCAGAGTAGGACTCTCTTCAGCATTGTTTGTAAGGTTTGTCTGGTAGTGATTAATTGCTCTATTGGTTTTGTTTGTTTGTTTGTCTTAGAATAACTGTTAGAATAACTATTTTTCCTGCATTTCTGAAGACAGTTTTGCTGTGTATGGTGTTCTTTCTTGACAAGTTGTTATTGTTATTTTTTGTTTTTCCTTTCATTTGGGGACTTCATATCCCACTCAGTCCTGGCCAGTAATATTTCTGTTTATATTTCTACTTTTAGAAACTCTCTTTGTTGTGAACTTTTGATAGACAAATCATAATAAATCTAAGACAGGACCTTTATTGTGGTTGAATGTGCTCTAAACTTTCTAGATCTGGATGTTTGTATTTTTCCAAATATTTGAAACATATAAAGCTACCACGTCATTATATAGAAATCTGTTCCATTTCCCTTCTCTTCCACTTTCAAAATATTCGTAATGCAAACATTTGTTGACTTAATGGTGTTCAATAAACCTTTTATTTCCACATATTTTTATTAGTGTGTATTTGTTTTACAGATTAATGACTTTCACTTTGGCAGATTGGTATATTCACAGAACATGCTTTAGTCATCTCCCATCACACTCCTTGCCCCACTTTTTCCCTTAGACTCACATTTTTGAGGAGATTTTCAGTGTGCATACGATCCTTTAGTAATATCCGTGCCACCGTGATCCACCATATACCCTTCCCTTCTTCCATCCTCTTGTAAAATACTAGTCTCCCTTCTACTTTATTTTTATCTTCATTTGGCCCCACATATTGGAGAACATGCCATATAGTTGGCTCTACAATTCTAGCTTATTTCATACATGACAACCTCCAGATTTTTCTTTTTTATAACTGAATAAATAAGTAGCTTGCTTGTTTTTTCTCTTTCTTTTTCTCTTTTTCTTTCATCTGATTTGATTATTTTAAAAGACATCTTTAAGCACAGATAGTATGTCTTCAGTTTGATATACTCTGTTGTTGAGGTTCTCAGGTGTCATTTTATTTCATTTATTGAGTTAATTAGTTTGCTTTAGTTGGTTATGAGTCACTGTAAGAACATATCTGACACAGGTAAAGAGGTTTATTGAGCATCTGATACTTGGCAGTTAAATAGGTTTGGGGCTCTGGTAAGAATGGCACATCATGGAGAAAGTGAATACAGGAACAAAGAGCTCACATCATGAGCGAGGTAAGAGAGAATGCAGATATCTGGGCTCTACAATACTCCCCATTATGACAGCACCTCCCATTAGGCCCCTCATCCAGAAATTCCATGGCACCTTCCAGTATTGCCACCTGCCAACATGAACTGCATTCATAGTCAAGCTATAGCACCATGATCTTTTTTCCTAAAAGCTCACGTCCATCTCACATTCTATTACCCAAACTCCCCATGTCTCAGTGGTTTCAACTTTGATCGAATATCCAAGTCCGAAGTCTCATTTAAGAATTAAGGCAAAGTTAGCTATGGACACCTTTAGAAAATGCTACTTTTCCCACAACTAGAGAAAACAATCCTAAAATTCATATGGAAAAACAAAAATGCTTCTTTAAAAGTTTGTACGCTAATGGTCTTTCTATATCTAGAGCTCTGTAATTCCGGTTAGAGTATTTTTTGTTTTAATAGAAATTACACACGCTTCGTCTAATAATTTCCATCCAATCATCAGTCTATGCTGCCAATATTATTCCACTAAGCATCGACATGAACCTAATGTTAAATTTGATATCTGTAAGTTTTCAGACTAATTGCTTTTGACCTTTGAAAACCTTTGTGACCCAGTAAATGAGCTCAAATTAGAACAAGTACAGAGAAGTTAGACTTTTCCCACCAGTCATTATGTAATTTAGTTATTCATCATATTTAAATTGGCTTATTCTTCCCATGTTTTAATTATATTTTTCTTAACAATTTATATAATAGTCTTTGAAAAAGGGAGGAAATTGTAATATTAATTTTCTTAAAAAGATTTTATATCAGGAACTTTTTATCTAAAATGTAGGAGGCTCTTATACTGATAAAACGATTAGCGTTTTACAATGTATTATTACGATGTATCAAATCTGGTAATGAAACAGCTGTCAAACTTAATTGAAATTCTACAAAAAATTCAACTCTAAATTTCCTTTTATTCAGGCAGTTTTTAGCAGGTGAATTTATAGGATTATTTTATTTTATTTCTGTTTCATTGGAGACTGTTCTCATTCATTTATTAAAATAATTACTAAATTCTTCCCTATAGTATATAATTTCCTCAAATTAAGTTAAAAACATACACAGATGAGGCAAAATTAAGAAAATGGGACAAAAGCATACACAAATTCTGTACCAAACTAACCCCCCCAAAAGACAGGGCTCACATTAAGAACATTAGAAATTGAAAAGGCAAAATCATAACAGGCACCTACCAAGTAACAAAACTCAAAGATCTGATAGATTCACTGCTAAATTGTACAAGACTTTTAGGGATGATGTAACACCACCAGTCCTCAAACGCTATAATGAAACTGAGAAGGAAATTGCCCTTCCTAACTCATTTGTAGAAGGTAGCAGTACTACATTCCCTTTTCCTGTAGACATTTTCTTCTTATTTTACATTATATATTGTACATTTTGGTCCTCATTTACACTTTCAGTTTCTCATACCAGAGGAACTATTCAGTATTTATACATTTGTGACCTGTTCATTTCAGTATGGACTCAATGTGCATCCATTAAGCTATAAATGTCTTTAGTTTATTCAGTTACAGAACGAACTTCGATTATTTGATTCTTTGCATTTTTGTTTCAAGTTCATTAATTACTCTTCTGATATTATGATTTCCTTCTGTGTACTAGGTTTGGATTCAGACTGCTCTTATTCTTCTAGTTTCGTGGAATGCATCATTAGGTTATTTATTTGAAGTCACCTTGTTTTTCTGAAACTAACACACAGCAATAACTTAGGACACTTATATTGCACTGGCATTCTCTATCATTTGATTCTAGCAATTGTTTAATTTCTTCCTTGATTTCTTCTGTGACTCCTTCAATATTCAGGAGTGTGTAACTTAATGATCAGGTGTTCATACTTCTTCAGCTTCTTTTGTGATTGATTTCTTGTTTCGGTGTGCTGTGGTCTGAGAGTATACACAAAATCATTTTTTTTGTACTTATTTCAACAGGCTTTACTTACTAGTGTGTGGCCCTTTTTAAAGAAAGTTACATGTGCAGCTCAGACAGTGTGTACACTGCTGTAGTAGGGTAGAACACAAAGAAAAATGCTTGAGGATGAAGCACAGTTCAAAGTCCCTGAAAACATTCTCCAGTACCCTCACATACACACATACACAAAAAGACTCGTTGAAAAATCACAGTGTATGGGATATTATGTACATGATTAGCTGTAATATTACATATGACTTTCTATGATAAATGCTTAGTTGTGTTTAACAGCATTAAATATTTAAATATCAAAAGTTAAATTGTGATTTATTTCTAAAGTTAAATATTACTTATATAACTTTATTGACAGGTGTTATAATCTCTCTATATATCTGTATCTATGTCTATATTAAAGTTTTAAATTTAGAAACTACCAGAAGAAAACTAGTGGGGGATATTTTACATTTGCTTTAACAAAACTCCAATGAGCTATCACCCTTTCCCACTTTGAATGGCTTTTATTGAGATAAAAAACAAGAACAAATGCTGATGAAAGTTGAGGGAGAAGATTTGTTTTATATTGCATGTAGAAGTATACAAAAATAGTAAAATATTAAAAATAGAACTACCATATCATGTAGTTATTCTACTATTGGATATATATCCACAGGGAATTAAATTAGTCTTTTGTTGAAGCTCTATTCACAAGATTCATATGGATTTGGGCTTGGGGATTTAGCTCAGTGGTTCCAGCGCCTGCCTCACAAGCATAAGGTCCTGAGTTCGATCCCTGGTTCCCCCCAAAATAAATAAATAAATAAATAAATAAATAAATAAATAAATAAATAAATAAATAAATAAATAAATAAATAAATAAATAGAAAAAGGAAAAAAGAGAAAGAGGTTCATGTGTATTCAACACAAATGCCAATCACTGGATGAACAGATAAAAAATGTGTTATATTGGGCCAGGGGTTTAGCTCAGTGGCATAGTGCCTACCTCACAAGCACAAGATAAAATAATAAAAATAATAGCAAACTAGTGGTCTCTGATATTTTGTCCTGCAAATGCCAAATCTCTTCACACAGATTTTGTTTTGTTTTGTATTGTACTAGGGATCGAACTCATGGCCTTGCACTTGTGAGGCAGGCGCCAGCACCACTGAGCTAAATCCCTGGCTCCACTTCACACAGACTTTAAAGTTGATTTTGAGAATGTATTTATGTCATGGGTAGGCTTGCAGAATATATTTTATAATATGGTGATTTATATCTGTTAAATATGTAAGCATATTGCACGTGGGTCCCATCATGACTTTGGCTCCTGGATACTCTAACATTAGAGTATCCTAGTTTGTCCTAAAGAGCCAAGCACATTTGTTATCTAGGCAAAGAAATTGAAACCAGTTTGGAAAATTTATTTTTTTTGAAGTCACAAGGCAAATTATTAATTATCATTGAAAAGTAGTCCTTGTACATTTAAGCTTTTCACTGGTGCTGTAAATAATTATCATACATTTAGCAGCTTTAAACTAAATTTACTTATTATATCATGGTTCTGTAGGTCAGAAGTTTGACTCAGGTCCATAGAATAAAATTAAATTGATATAGAGAGAATCTGCCCCTTTGCTCATTGAGGTTGTTGATGGCATTGCATTCATTGCTTTTTTGTCTTTAGAACTGGGTTTTCCAGTGTGATTCTGACTGTTGATTGTGGATTTTTCATCTACGGACATACCACCCTGAATGCGCCCGATCTCATCTGATTGTGGATTTTTCTAACTGCGGGTCACATTTGTTAACTTGTAGCTTTCAAAGCAAATGATGTTTTCATACTTAGAACCTCTAGCTTCTTTGGCTTCTTTTCTTCTGCCATCCCTGAGAGAATATTCTCTTCTTTTTAAGTATATTTTCTTTCCAAGAGTTTATATGTATCTAGTACAATTCCACTGTGTTATTCTCCCTACCCTAAATTATATTTGCAAAGACCATTTAAAGTATACAGTGATATGCTGACAGTTTCCGGTATTAGGACCTGAACATCTTTGGGGGACAATCAGATTACCACAGAAAAAACTCTCACAAATGGAGTTACATATTTAAAATGTGTGAGCAGTTTTAGGTTTCTTGATACATAGTGGCAAAAAGTTATAGTATCGCAGATAATGACCAACATCGTAAGGGAGAGAATTTCACAACTTCCACTGTCAACATTTTCAACCACTGCTATTTGATAATGGAAAAATTCTCAGCCTTTCCTCTCATGTGCTTATTCAATGACTGGATAACAGTAGTACACTTTCATATATTTTTATAGATAGTGCACCCTCACACTTGTAAATTATTTACTTAATTTCTTTGTCCATTTATTGACTGGGTTGTGCATTTTGTTAGAGATGTGTATAAACTTGTAAATATACACTTATATTTAACACTTTGTTGTATGAAAAACAATGCTCATTATACTGGATCTCAAAGTCTCCAAATACAACATAATGAGAGGGAAACATTAACTAGTGTGATTTGCTCACTAGATAATGTATGAATGTATCAAATGTCATATTTATCACGTGCATATCATTTCCTCATCAAAAATTTGAAAAAATTAAAGAGATGGAAATAAATATCTTGAGTTGATCATTACACACAATGTGCATGTATTGAGTTATTGTATTTTAACATACAAATTTATAGAACTACAGTGAGAATTTATGAAATTTTGAGTACATAGAAATATTTTTAAAATAAGCTTACTTATGATACCTTTTTTTTTGTGTGGGGTACCAGGGATCAACTTGGGACTTTATGCTTGTGAGGCAGGTGGCAGCACCACTGAGTTAAATCCCCAGCCCACTTATGATACCTTTAACTAAAATATTTAATAAGCATGCATTCAGGCTTTGTATATTTTTCATACAGCTGATATCACACTATTTTTGTAAACTAGCATTCTGTATCTGAAATTAAAAGATTGGAAAAGATTTCTTAAGGGCAAATTTACTCATAAATGTAAGTTTGCATACCATTGTAATATTTGAATATATTGTGAATTATAATATTAGCTGTATTTTAATTGTGTGGCAAATTTTTCACTAGTTTTCAATTTTATCTTAGAATATTATTATTATTTTTTTGTCCTGGGGATTGAATTTAGGTCGTTGCACTTGCGAGGCATTCTTTTAGAATTTTGCTGTCTCTTTGTTACATTCAGGTATTTTAAATTCATTCACTTGCAAAGTTTCTGTTTTACTATTTTGCATTTTTGCCTTGCATCTAATCATAGATATTTCTCTTAAATTCTGGATAAATATTCAACATGTTTTCTTAAATTTCCATGTAAGATGAGGTGGAGTACATCATGATTCCTGTTTCTCTCAATTCCATACCAATAAGTAAAGAATTCAATTCCCCATCTAAATATAATTTTACCTTTTTACAATAATTAATTTTTCATTTTTGATTAAATACATTTATATACTCAGGTGAGTTTCCTATTTTATAAAACTTGATTCCTTTAACTCTTCTGTACTGACCTGTGGATCTTTTTTAACATTCTTTAGTATCCGAAAATATGTGAAATTATAAAAAACTGGTTAGTAATATGTCAAATTATCTTTTCAATTTATCTTCAATATTTTTAATGTATCTTAATAAATTAAGTAGAAATTTTATTCAGTACTGAGAATTTAACCCATGACTTTGACACTGAGCTAATAACCACACTTCTCTCATTTTGTTTACATTTTGAGACAGTCTCGCTCATTGCTAAATTTCCCAGGCTGGGCTAGAATTCACGATCATCCTGTCTGAGCCTCCCAGAGTCCTGGGATTTTGACATGTACCACTCCATCTACTTCATATAGATTTTTAATAGGCTTTTTCTCAAATTGCAAGTTTATTCAGGCAGAATTGATATACAGTATGTGCATTTGTGTACTCCTGTCTAAAACAAATGACATGCAAGTCATTGTGTTTTGCTTATTAAGGCTTAGTTTTCTTTATTTAAATTCTCTGCTTCTTGTTAGCATCATTCTTAGATTCTGCATTATATAATTGGTTGCATGAATAGGCTATGCTATTAGTTTTTAATGTTTTGATTTGATATCTGTTATAGATTGAATATGGTTTGTCCCCTAAGATTTATGTGTTGGAGGCTTGCTATCTCGCACGTGGAAATGGGAGAAGTGGTGACATCTTTAATAGTGAGATCTAGAGGGAAGTAGGTCACTGGGGATTCTGTCCTCGAAGGAATTAAGGTGGCTCTCCTGAAACCCTGGTTAGTGGCAGAGACAGTGAATTTTTACCATTGACCAAGCTTGACCCTGCACTGCTCTCGGGCTTCCTATCTTGCTCTGTGAGTTTCTCTTGCCCAAATACTCCAGACAAGATGTCACCTATTATGGCTCAAAACAATGAAGTCACCCAATGCCGAACTTTCATCCTCCAAAACTCTGAGCTAAATAAATATCTATGTCGGTTTGTTTCTTTATTTTTTGAGTACTGAGAATTGAACCCAGGAGCTAATGTGTTAGGCAAGCATTCTACCAGAGTTATTTATTTGTTTTCTTCTCTTTTTTTTTTTTTTTTTTTTTTTTTTTTTTTTTTTTTTTTTTTTTTTTTACTTTGAGACAGAGTCTTTCCACATTGTTCAGGCTGGCTTCAGACTCACAATCCGTCTGCCTCAGTGTCCTGAGTAGATGAAACTGCGGGCATGCACCGCAGTCTAGATAACCTCTTGTTTATAAAGTACTCAACTTCGACTACTTTCTTATGACAATGGAAAAATGTTAAAGGCAATATAATATCCAGTTGAAATTTTCTCTTATTCCAGCAGATTCCAGTCTTTGTTTTTGGTTTGGTTTTTAGTAGTAATAATTCTTTACTATCATCAAGTATAATTGTAATTGTCACATAAATGCCATAAGTTGCAGTATACAGTTATTTTCTGTAAAAATCCAAATAAAGTCTGCAAATTATTATTAGTTTCTTAAAGTTATTTTAACATAATGCTCTTTGATAAAAGTGTTACCAATTTATAATATTAAATCTGATAATATCTTTATAACTCTCAACTTGAAAATATTTTGTGCTTGTATCTCTTGTGATCACATACTTTCAGATAGTAATTGTTCTCCTTTTCATTGGTAGCTTTCATTTCCATTTTTAAAAAATTGGTTAAAATTTCCAAACTAACATTACTATTAAATAACATTGGTGATAGTATATTTGACTTTTTCTGAATTTTAGCAATAAAGACCTCACCCTTTCAGTATTACAAATGATTTTACTTTTTGTCTGAAATGATTTCTTTAGTTTGTTTATATGATGCGGAATTTATTTATTTTACATAGTTTCTTCTTTCCTTCATTATTTCTTTTTCATTTGTAAATCTTTCAAAATACAATATTGGCTTGTGGAATCCATTTCTAAAAAGTATTATTTGACTTTTTCTTTCTAAAATAAAATCTATTATGTATAATAAATATGAAATAATTCAATAATACAGTATGTCCAAATTATTTAGAGAATATGATTGTTTAGAGTATGCTTGTATGGAAATTTGCATTCCTATTTTCAAAAGCTGTGTTAAATTTTAATTATAAAATGTGATTTTAGTAGAAAAATGGGTTTATTGAGCTAAATAATCCCTTGAATACACAAATACAAGGTCAATGAAATTGCCCTACACTTATATATTGAAAATGTCAAGCACATCCTTGACTTCGTGCCTTCATAATTAATGGACTTCTGTGCTAACAATGTCCTTTTTAGTAAATTGTAGTCATCTTTCCAGGAAGATAAGTTTTCTCCCTTTAATTATTTCTAAGGCTTTCCTAATCAGAATCAATTGAGCTTCCATTGCTGTTCATATACCATCTTCTCCATATATTTATTTTAGCTCTCATCATGTTTTCAAGTTTTATTGAGGCATAAAAACAGAAGAAAATTGTCTACTACATATATATGCCAAGTGCCATAATCCAGCTAAATAACACATCCATCACCTCACTTAATTATCCTTTCTTTACACGTCTTTGGTGACAACTTTTAAAATCTAAGCTTTTGACGAATGTAGAGTATATCAATGTAATATTATTAATGTTAAAAGGACTCGTGCACTGAAGGCTTATCCCTAGTGCATTGGTGTTCAGAGGTGGAGCCTAGAAACGTGATTGGATCATGAGGACACTGACCTCATCAATAGTTTCATCCGCTGATGAGATCACAGCTGAATGGGCATGGACACAGGATGTGGGTCACTGACAGCCTGCCCTTGAAGAGCTTAGCTTTTCTCCCTTGATCTCTCTCTGTTTCTCTGCTGCCATGAGGTAAGCAGCTTTTTTCCACCATGTCCTTCCACAAGTATGTTCCTTTCTTAAAGCCAGACAACCATAAATAGAAACTTCTGAAATCACCAGCCAAAATAAACCTTTTCTCATGGAATTTATTTTTCTCACAAATTTTGTCAGAGATGAGAAAGCTGACCAATACAATTAACTATAATTGCCATGGCATACATTGGGCCTCAAGAATTCCTCATCCAAGAGCTGAATGTTTATACCCTCAGCCCAATATTTTATCATTTTGTCCATCACAGATCCTCCCATCCTGGTAGTGATATTCCTAAGCTCTGTTTCTATGAGTTCAAATTTTTAGCTTGAACACTCAAATGAGGACCTGTTGTATTTGACTTTCTGTGTCTTGGTTATTTCCTTTGACATAATGTATTCCAGCCTCATCTACATAATCCATCAATCCCAATTCTGGGTATATAGCCAAAGGAAATAAAATTTCAATCTTAAAGAGACATACATACTCCCATGCTCAGGGAAGCATTATTTGCAATAGCCAAGATACAAAAATGCCCTAATTATTTGTCAAACAATGAATGCAGAAAATATGGTGTATACTATGTTTAATATGTATTATATATGAGACATATGAATTTTATTATTCAGCATTAACTATGAAAAACTTCTATAATTTGCAACAAGAATTTTATCTCCTAAAATCCCCCTCCTTTTTACTTTCCTCCTTTTCTCTTTCCTAGAGCACATTTTTTAAAAGTTTTTTTTTGTTTTTATTGAGTTTATTTGTACAATCTAGGTATAAAATACAGTTACATTCATTATTGGGATCTTGTACCTTTACATGACAGGTCTTGATTCTCATTTTTTCCCCTTGTCCCTGCCCTCTTCACCCCCTTTGCCCTCCCTTCACCCCCTCCTCCCCTCCCCATTTACAAAGACTTTATTTCCATTTTTTCAGTTTCTCATATTTTTTTCCTCTCCCTCATTACCTTTCCACCACACTTCCCACTTTCCCTACACCTTTAGCCCTTTACTTTCTATTTCACATTATTAATTATCTCATTAGGATCCTGTGTACTATTATAGTTTTTCACACCAGAGAAACTATTCAGTATTTCAGTTAAAGAAATCTCTGTATGAACCTTAAAAATAGGGAATCCTAAAATAAAACTAAAAAATAACTTAAAAGAGAAAAGGCAATGATGTAAAATTAAAATAATCCTTAATTCCGAAGATGAAAATGGTCCCTGAACATATTTAAATTGCTTCTCGCTCTTGTAGTCTTATCTTATTCTTTTTTTTTTTCATTATTTAGAGAATACTTTAGTAGTTGAACTTGGAAAGACCAAGGCCTACATATATTTTACTGAGAAATATAACACATTGGCATATTTTGTGAGTTACGGTAGGCTTACAACTATCTTCAAAAATGAACAATATTTATTCTGAGAAAAATTGCCGTAGACCTTGCTTTCATCTCCTTCAGGGGTCAGAGGGCTGCAGGTCGATATAAGACTAGGGCTTCTGTGCACTAGTTTATCTTATTTTTATTGTTAGTAGTACTAGTAGTATTAGTTTGTATATTAAGGTATTTCTTTATAATTAGAAGAGTTTCTTTATAATTGAAAGTGAAATATTCTACTGTGAAAAAATGATAGACCAAGATGAGTAGTATGAAATCAACGTTATGTGTTCAATACATCGTGAGCACTTTCAATTTTTAGAAATATAAGTTTTCTTCCTATTTCACATGATCAAATATACAATTTGAACCTTCTTTAGACTTTCAGTTTTTCATACCAGAGAAACTACTCAGTATTTACACGTGTGTCCTATTTATTTCACTTAAGAATATGTGAAATAGGAAGAAAAGGGCTAAAGGAGTAGGGGAAGTGGGAAGGGTCGGGGAAAGGAAAGAAGGGAAAAGAAAAACTATGAGAAAAGGAAAAATGGTAAAACGTCTTTGTAGATAGGGAAGGGTGAAGGGGGTGAATGGAGGGCAGGGGAATGGGGAGAAAATAAGAACCAGGACACATCCTGTAAAGGTGCAAGATCCTAATGATGAAGGTAATTGTACTACATACCTAAAATGTACTAATAAATTTAATGCAAAATTAAAAGTTTTTTGTTTAGAACAGTTTTCTATTACACTTTTGATTGCTGATTTTTTTCTTATACTCTTATTTATTTATTTATATTATTTTATGGTATCAGGGATCTAACACAGAACCTTGAGCTTGTGAGGCAGGCACGGTGCCACTGAGCTAAATCCCCAGCCCTATATTCTGTTTTAACATGACCAAATACCTACTGGGTCTGTAAGAGGTACACGTCTTCAGTGCTGATCATGTATTTACCATAGGCTATTTTATATAGTCGCTTTGTTAAAAAATAGAAAGTATTTATTCAAGGTTAACAACAAGGCCTCCTCATTCAAATTGCTGTAATATTTGTGTGTGTCAGGGTCTTTTACAGTGAGCAGCATTTGTGGGAGGGCCAAAACACACATAAATATTTTCAGGTGTTTTTCATCGCTTCCTAGACTCAGACCTCTCCCCTCTTGCCATTGGAAATGCAACCAGGCTTGGACTTCGTGACAGACACATCTGCATACTTCAGATTTAAGAAAAGAAAATCTTTTGCTCTGAAGAGTTAACTGACTTACCTGATCTGTTTTATATGTTAGTACTTCAGAGTTTTGTGTATTTATCCTTTTCCTTTATAGCCTGAAATGACTTGTTTTGCTATACTTTGGTTTGTCATACTTCAGCAGCGGTATGTGCTAATATTTAGTGTATATTGTTGGCGGTTCATATTCATTATACATGTTCTTTTTTTGTTCTGTATACATTATCTCATTTAATTTTCCCAGCTACCCTTGAGTGAGTTTCAGTTATAATCTCTCTGTTTTGAAAAATGAGATAACTAATGCTAACTTAAGGAAATTGTGTAAAGTAATACAGAAAGTAAATTTCAAACCTAGGGAGCATGTTTCCAAACATTTCCTCAATGTGCTACTTCACTTTGTTTCTTCATTTTCTAATTGTGATTTGGGGTTTTCATTATTTGAGATTTTCCTTCTTTAGTCTTTGTTAATGTTGGTCTAGTTTACTAAAGTCATTCTCCTCTTGAGTCTTCTAAAGATTATGAATTAAGTTATTTTTAGAAATATTAGCTTTGTAATGTCCTTGGTTCAAGTGCAGAATAGTATATTTAAAAGACCTTTAAAGTCATTACTGAATTTTAAAATGTTGAATAAATTAGTCATGTTACAAAATAACTGCTCTAGTATGCTTTGTTTGAGTAATTGATTTTAGAATACAGATATTTCCCTCCTTGATAATAATATTGTGATAATGACATCTATTTATTTAAAAAAATATACTCTGTTCTCCTATCAGCCATGTCCTAGGCTTGAGGGAAAGAGTTTTCCAGAAGAAATGTAGAAACATTTTGGCTATAGTCCTAGACTTGAGAGCAGCAGTAATTGACACATCTATGTGAGACACACTAAAAGCTAAAAGAAAAGAAAATGTTCCATAACCTCCTCTGCATCCACCCTATATAGGCAATACTACACTCTTTCAAACTTATAAGTGAAGGAAATTTTTAGCATAAGGAATTACATTGGCCTTAAAGCTTCTTCCACCAAACTGTATTTGGAAAAGGATTCCATAAGATCCACTTAAATAGAGTCAAAGTGTCTCTAAAAAGACATTGTAATTATATTCCCTGGAATAAAGGTTCCTGAGATGCTTAATATCATAGGCTCAATTGATGAGCACACTCATATGAACTATGGTGAAAGAGTTCTTTGAAGAAGTGGACATACTGGAGATCCCTACAGCAGATACCAATCTCCTGTTTGGTGCTATGATACATGCCGAGAAGACATAGAGACAGAGTTAAAGAGACAGATAGGCAGGAAACCAGTATGACTAGTGTTTGAGCAGTCAGAGGCTTGAACAAACAAAGGCTCTGAACACCGAGATATATCTATATTTATTGGTGACATCGTAGTTGTGCTAAGGTAAAGGGGCTATGTGAAGGGACTACATGGAGTTACTATGGACAAATTGCAGATTCAGGCAAGGCTTGTAAAGGAATAGACAAGACATGCTTGAGTTAGGAACAGAACAGACAAATATAGGTTGTGGTTAATAATTAACCTTGTCTTTTTAGGAAAGAAGGTTTTAATTTGGAGACCAGAATTTGGGCGCAAGTCACTCTGACCTCAGCATTTAGGCTTTGGCCGGACTCACTTCTATAATAAAACTAATTGTGGGGCTAACTCTTTACAGCCTGCACTGCTTACAGGTTGCTTTTGGCATAATCAATAAGGACAACATTTTAGAAGATTAGGGATGCACATGAGCATAGAAATCAAGGGGATGGAATACATAGTGTGACAAAAATATAGGTGAATATTAAATTAAAAATATTACATTAAAAGAGACATTGCATATAATCCTCCTCAAAATATTCCCATATCTCTCTTTAAATATTCTTATTCCAACATTTTGTTCACTTTTTCAAGTTCTTCTGGAAGTTGTCTTACATGAATGTCATTACGAGTTTTAACCACAAAAATGGTAAATGTTGCTGCCCAGTGCCATCCAACAGAAAGGCAGGCTCATAAAAACATTTTGTATTCTCTCTTTCTCAAATCTCACACGTGTGATTTCTAGCTCTTCCAAAGTCAAAGTGGAAAGTGACATTTTGAATTGATGTAGAGCATCAAAACAGGTATAATAGCCCAACTAAAGATGCTCAAAAAAGAGGACTACCAAAACTACTTCAGAAAGTATCTAGAATGATGGGATAATTGTGTTCAAATTGTGTTTTGAGAGGAATTTATGGAAATGTGTATTTTACAGTAATAAACTTTTTAGAAAAATTATACATTCATCATAGTTTTCAATCCCACCTTGTAGCTCCAACTGGCAGTGCACGTAGCGAGAAAAAACAGTCTTTAGTAAGACTGAAAATCCATTTTTAGGTTAATCAAAAGTGAAAGTTATTTTCTTTTGAGCCAAGTAGATAGCCCAGAAATAAGTCATCTTGATGTCTTAATGGGGCCATGTTAACAGGGTAGCCTGTCGAGTGAAAAACTCAAACAAGAAAAATCTGTGGTTTTTTGAAGAGGAGCTTAGACAGTCTTTTTAGAAGTCACCCAAATTATGCATGTCTTGAATGAAAGGTACACCGTGGAAGTCCCAGACCAGCATTCACAAAAGTAACTAATGAGTCCTAAGGAATAAAAAACAGCATGTAGACATATTATTAGATAGAGTAATTTATGACAAACCCAAAGTGAGTATCATGCTAAATTCTTTTGGGAAGACACCCAGCAGGGGAATAGCTGTGTCAAGTGGGACTTCCAATCCTAGTTGTGTAAGGTATCTCCATATTGATTTCCACAAATGGTTGCACCAGTCTGAACTCGCACCTTTACAGTGAAGAAGGATTCCTTTCTCCCCACAGCCCCTCGTGCATTTGTTATTGATTGATTTTATGATAGCAGCCATTCTTTCTGGGGTCAGGTGGAATCTGTGTTGTTTTCTTCTGCATTTCTTTTTTTTAGCTTTAATTGAGTTTATTGGTACATTTTAGGGATACAGTACAGTTACATTCATTGTTGGGAATTTGTACCTCTACATGACATTTCTCATCTGCATTTCTTAAATGACCAGTGACGTTGAATATTTTTTATATGTTTACTTGCTGCTTCTACTTCTTTGTCTGAAAAAAATGTCTGTTCATTTCAGATGCCTGCTTTTGAATTAGATCTTTATATTTGGGTACCTGATTTTTTTTTTGCATTTTTTATATATTCTAGACTGTAGACCTTTGTCTAAAGAACAGCTGGTAAATTTTTTCCCACATTGTATGTTGTCTTTTAGCTCTGTTGGTGGTCTTGCTTGCAGTGCAGAAGCTTTTTAATAAGATGAGATCCCAGTTGTTGATTTTTTGTGCTAGCTCCATTGCTACTGAGGATTTGTTCATAAAGTCTTTTCCTATGCCAATGTATTTAAGAGTTCTAACTAGCTTATTTTCCAACAAGTTTAGTGTTTCTGTTTTAATGTTTAGATCTTTAGTCCACTTGGATTTTATTTTAGTGCATGGTGAAAGATACAAGTCTAGTTTTAATCTTCAACAAGTTAAAATCCAGTCTTTTCAACACCATTTATTGAAGAGGCTATCTTTCCTCCACTGATGATGGTTTCCTCCCCTGAGGATGGTTGGCTCCTTTGCCAAAGATGAGGTAGCTGAGTACATCTGGAGTTGTTTCTGCATTTTCTAATCTATTCCACTGATTCTCAAGTCTGTTTCTTTGCCAGTACCATGCTTTTTTTCAATGCAGTGACTTTGTAGTATAGTTTCAAGTTGAGGATTGTGATATCCACTACCATGTCTCTGTTGCCTAGAATAGTTTTTGCTATTCTAGGTCTCTTTTGTTTCCAAATGAATATTTGTATTTTTTTCTCTAGTTCTGTGGAATATACTGTTGGAATTTCAATCAGGATTGTATTGAATCCATATTAAAGTTTTGGATGTATGACCATTTTCACTATATTGGTTTTCCCTACCCAAGAATAAGGGATATATTTCCATTTTCTTATATCCTCTTTAATCTCTTCTTTCAGAGTGTTGTAGTTCTCAATATAGAGGTGTTTTGCTTCCTTTGTTAGATTGATTCCTAGATATTTCATTTTTTGGATTCTATTGTGAAAGGGATTGTTTCCCTAATTTCTCTCAGTGAGTCTGTTATTTTTGTGCAAGAAGGCTATTGATTTTTAAATGTTTACCTTGTATCCAGCTACTATACTGAATCTATCAATTAAGTCTAGAAGTCTTTTGGCAGTTTTTTTTTTTTTTGTCTTCTATGTAGAGTATCATATCATCAACAAGTAATGGCAGTTTAACTTCTTCTGTTCCTAGCTTTATTGCTTTTATTTCCTTCTCTTGTCTAATTGCTGTGGATAATGTTTCCAAACTATATTGACCAGGAGTGGTGATAGTGGACATCCTTGTCTTGTTCCTGGTTTTAGCATGAAGGTTTTCAGTTTTTGACCATTTAGTATGATGTTGGTTGTTGGTTTTTCATAGATATCCTTTGTCAAGTTGAGATAAAGACCATCTATTACAATTTTCTGCAAGGTTTTTATCATGAATGGGTGTTGAATTTTATCAAAAGCTTTTTCTGCATGTATTTAATGATAGTATAATTTTTCTATTTGACTCTGTTAATATAGTGTATTACATTTATTGATTTACATATATTAAACCATCCTTGCATCCCTGGGAAAAATTTAACTGGGTCAAGTTGTGTGATCTTCTTGATGACCCTCTGTATTCTGTTTGCCAGTACCTTATTGAGGATTTTTACATCTAAGTTCATTAAGCAGATTGACCTGTAGTTTTCTCTTTTTTTTTTTTTTTTTGAGACAGGGTCTCACTATGCAGTTGAGACTGACCTGGAACTCACAGTGTAGCCCAGGCTGGTCTCGAATTCACAGTGATCCACCTGCCTCAGCCTC
>NW_022900951.1:119341588-119345515 GCF_012274545.1 Fukomys damarensis | reverse complement strand
TTTTTTTTTTTTTTTTTTTGGTTGGCTCTTTCCCTGGTTTTGGAATTAAAGTAACACTTGCTTCCAGGATTGAATTATGAAGCATTTCTTCCCTTTCAATTTCATTGAAAATGTTAAAGAGTAGTGACAGTAGTTCTTCTCTAAATTTCTTGTAGAATTCAGCAGTGAATCCATCAGGAACTGGGCTTTTCTTTTTCAAAATTTTAAATTATATTTTCAGTGTCACTGATTGTCATTGGGGTGTTTAGAATTGTTATGTCTTCTTTGTTCAATTTTAGCAATTCATATGTATTTAGAAATCTGTCCATTTCTTCTGTTTTCCATTTTAGTAGAGTTTCTGAAAGTAGGTATTGATGATCATCTGGATTTCTGCTGAATCTTTTGTAACTTTACCTTTTTCATTTCTAATTGCATGGATTTGAGCCTTTTCTTTCCTTGATAAGGTTCGCTATGGGTTTATCTATTTTATTTCTTCTTTTGAAAAACCACTTCTTCCATTTGTTAATTTTTTTGTATCATTCTCTTAGTCTCCATTGTATTGATTTTGCACCGATCTTTATAATTTTTTCCCTTGTATGAGATTTGGTTTCTCTTGCTCTTCTTTTTCAAGAAGTTTAAGATTTAGCATTAAGTTGTTTATTTGAGTTCACTCTGTTTTCCTAGTGTGGGCATTCAGTGCCATGAATTTCCCTCATAGAACTGCTTTCATCATGTCCTATAGATTCCCGTATGTTGTATTGGTATTCTATTTATTTATAAAACTATCTAATATCTTCTTTAATTTCCTGTTACCCATTGGTTGTACAGGAGAGTGTCATTCAATTTTCATGTCTTTTTTAAGTTCTTGTTTTTTTTTTTTTTTTGCTATTGATCTGAAGTTTAATTACACTGTGGCCTGATAATATACATGGGATAATTTGAACTCTTTACATTTACTTAAATATGTTCTATGTGCTAGTATGTGGTCTGTTTTGGAGAATAACCCATGTGCAGCTGAAAACAATTTATATTCTGATTTTGTGGGATGGAACATTCTCTAGATGTCTATTACGTCAATTTGTTCAAAACCTTGATTCAGTTCTAGCATTTTGTTGATTTTTTGTCTCAATGACCTTTGTATTTGCAACGCTTACAGCAGAATCACTGAGCTAAATCCCCAGCCTGATGACCTATCTATCTGTGATAGTGGGATATTTAGGTCTCCTGCTGCAATTGTATTAGTGCTTATTTGATTTTTCATGCCCCTTAATATTTGTTTTGTATAGTTGGGGGCATTAATATTTTGTGCATATATATTTATCATCGTCATCACTTCCTGTTGGATTGTTCCCTTTACAAAGATGTAGTGACCTTCTTTGTCTCTCTTAATTAGTTTTGGTTTGAAATTTTCTTTTTATGCAAATAAGATAGCTACTCCTGATTTTTTCTGATTTCCTGTGGAATGGAGAACTATTTTCCATCCTTTTACTCTCAGTCTATGAATTTCTTTGTAGATTCAGTGGGTTTTTGTTTAATTTTGCTTCTTCATTCTTCCAGTCAATTTCTTTTAATTGGTGAATTGAGGCTCTTAAGAGTAATATTTATAACTGATATGTATTGACTTATCATTATCATGTCATTATCTTGTTCTTGGCTCTTTCTAGTTTTTCCCCACTCTAATTTTTTGCCTTGCATGATGGATTTCCTCTCCTGGGCCTCATGGAGTTATGATCTTCATTGTCTTTTTCTGTGATATTATTTAGAATTGTTTGGAGTGCTTGTTTGGTACTCATGCAGATTCTCAGGTGTTATCTTCCTTGGAAGTTTCTTATTTCCCCATCAATTTTGAAAGATACTTTTACAGGATACATCAGTCTAGGTTGGAGTTTGTTTTCTTTTAGGGCTTGAAATACCTCACTCCAGGCTTTCCTTGAATTGAGGGTTTGTCTTGCAAAGTCTGCTGTGATTTTGATGTGCTTTCATTTGCATGTGATTTGTTTCTTTTCTCTAACAGCTTGCAGTATTTCATTCTTCTGTTGGGTGTCCAGGATCTTGATTATTATACATCTATGTGTAGATTTTTTTTTGTCTTGGCTAGTTGGAGTCCTATATGCCTGACTTATCTGTATGTCAAATTCTATTGCTCTGTTTGGGAAGTTTTCTGTCATTAATTCTGTGAAGAGTTTTTTTTTTAATGTCATTTCTACTTTCTCCTGCTTTTTCATGGATTCCTATCAGTCTTATATTATTCTTCTTTGTGCCATCTAGGAGCTGTTGGATTGATTTCTCGTGTTCCCTTACTATTTTTAAGAGATTCTTCTTTTTCATGATCACTCCGCTTCATCTGGTCTTCTATATCTGACATTCTGTCTTCATATTGGCTCAGTCTGTTATTTACACCTTCAGTAGAGTTTTTAATCTCCTGGATATGTGTTTGAATCTATTTCAAGGATTCCATTTCTTTCCTCACTTGGGTGTTTATAGTTTCCATTTCTTTCCTATGCTGGGCATTCATAGCTTCTATCATAGTCCTCAGCTCATATATATTTTTTTTAATCTGTTTCTCTTCTAAAGTCTCTAATCATGTCTTTCATTGTGCTCACCATTTCTGTAGTTAGCTGGGAAATTATTTCTGTCTTGAATTTTTCTAGAGTCTCATTAATCTGTTTTGTTACTTCCTGTGCTATTAGTTCAGGGTGTCTAGGTGGTTAATAATCAGGTTTTTCCACCTCATTTCCCCCGGAATTTGCCCTTCGTAACCTGGAAGTCTGTGTTTGTGCTGGAGCCTTATTTGAATTTCTTCCCACTTTTTTTCTTGGTACTGTCCTTGGTTTGACACCTGAGTTAAAACTTCAATCTTCCTGTTATAGCTTGTCTTTAGGTTTTGAGTCTGTAATGACTCTGAGCCAATCTCTTTGTCATTATACCAGGAAGGACAACTGATTAGTTCAATTGCAACATCTTAGCCTAAGGGGTACATTCAGCAACACAAAAGCATCAGGCATATCTTAGAAAATGACAATTTGTGGTAGTTATTAATCTATTAACTTTAACTGTGTGAATTAAATAAAAATTGGGGCTAGAGATCAGAACAATGGCCTTTATGACCCCCCCCATGCTTTGGTGTTTTGAATCCAGGTACCAGCATAGCCAGGAGGCCAGAAGTTCGGGATTTGTGGGGGGGGGTCTGCAGGTGCCTGCATGGCTCTGTCTCTTACCAGTCTGCAACATGGGTCTGGTGGCTGGGACAAGAGGTATAGGCCAGCTCTAGGCAATTCTGCTTCCAACTCGTATACTGCTGAGATTGGTGGCTGGGGTGAGAGCTGCAGGACAGCTCCAGGGAGTTCTGCCTCTTACCCATCTGTTGCTGAGGTCGGGGGCTGGGGTGAGTTTTGTAGGCTGCATGATTTCCCTGACATGAAAAATCCCAAGTATAAATAATTTAAAGAGCAATATAGAATAGAGATAGTAGGAGACAGGGTTGTATATTTTTGGAGATATGGAAGGGGACAGGGGAAGGTGAATAGAAGGAAACAAAAATGATTAATATATAAGATTTATATTTAATTATTATGTATCAGAAATATATACTAACAAAAAAAATACATTATCTAGTTCCACCATTAGCTTGTGCAAATGTAATGTGTTTCCCTGTAAGGAGTTATATTAATGCATACGCGTATGTATCATTGTTACTGAAAGTCACAACACAGTGCTTTTATCAATATACAGGAATTAATATGTACAGTCCTTGATATGGGGCAAAATAGATGAAGTACAATCTTAAGTTCATGATAGGGGAGAAACAAGCTGGATCTGGATTTTGGAGTTCAGATTTTACTCTAAGTTCAATGAAAAATCATACATGATGTTGGGTAAAAAGAAAACCATGGGTTCTACATTCATTAGCATTTATGATCCATGTACCTCTATTCCTATACTTGGATT
>NW_022900951.1:119319049-119341553 GCF_012274545.1 Fukomys damarensis | reverse complement strand
AAAATATATATATATATACGTATATATATACATATATATATATATACTTATATATATATATACATATATACGTATATATATATGTTTTTTTGTAGTGATGCTTGATTCTTATTTATGCTTTATTTTAAATTAGTATGTTTGTTTTACAACCTAATCTGAATTACTTATAAAATGCTATATACCTGTAATTATCAACTAGGGGTTATTTTGTCCTCTAGGAGATATTTAGTGTGATCCATTTTTGGTTGCCATAAACTAGTGGGAGTGACGCTACTATCCTCAAGTGTGTAGAGCCTAGGAGGTGTGCTCTGAATGTCCTACAATGTGCAAGACACACCTCTGCTTCCAGCCAGCCTAGAGTTCTTTTGTTGAATTCAGACAGAAATTATTAATCAACAAAGTGTAGCTCTCCTAGGTAATGCTGGATTTTAACAGTTGACACAGCCAACTTCTGGTTACTGCTGACTGTCACTGTCTGATGCCAGCTTTTGTTGGACACTATAGGTCAATTTTATAGGGTAGTGGTCAATGGTCTCTGCTGCTAGTCTTTGTTGGCTGCTGGTTTTTGGAGCGGTTTTGTGATAACATGTCTGAGTGTTTACTCATGATTTTGGAAACTACCTACTCTGTCCACATGTCTTAACAACAACAACAAAAAAAAATCCCCAAAAGATTGACAGTACTTTTGGAGCACACAATACTCAAGAAATAAATTGCAAACAGATTTACAAGATGTGCCAAGAGGAGCTTTTATTTTAATAGGGCCTGTGCTTCAGAACGGGGAGACAATACACAGGAGAAGTGCCAGGGAAGTGTTTCTTATGTAGCAGCTTGCAGACCTAGTTCACTGACAGTGAGGGCTGAAACCAGGGAATCTTTTGGAAGGCTTACTTGTGAATGCTGGGCACTCAAGTAACGGGCTCAAATTCCTCCCTCCCTGATCTTAGCCACTTCAGGATGCCTTCTTCATTCTTCAAGAGGCAACAGTATCCTTGGAAGTGGCCAGAGTGGGGAGGGGCACCATGCCACCTGGCTGTACTCATGCAAGAGTGGAGCAACATGGTTTAATAGACATAGAGGACACCATGAGATTGGGAGGAGAACACTGTCATAAACCATCTCAGTTAATCTGGGTGCAAAAGGGAACAAGTGGAGGGGAAGAAAGCTACTAAGTCATAACCACCATCTGGTGGAGGAACATGAGAGAATTAAGTGCTTCTTGTCTGTCTCACTCCCCACCACAAAATTTTCCAGCCTAGAATGTCAATAATGCTGACATTCAGAAAACACTGGTATAGAATAAGTATAATTTATTAAACACAAAGAGTGGAATTACTTTTAAATTAGTACTAGGTTGTGAAATGTTGGGTACATGAAATTAGAAGGGACAAAAAGACCTTGTCAAACTTCCACGTGATTTCCTTTATGAATTGAAATCTCCAACGGCTTCCAAAAGATATGCAGAGCAAACACGGCTCACTATCTTTTACCATTATTTTTAGCACCATTTCTTTTGAATTGTATTCCTGAACACTGTAATTCTTCAAACTATAGTTAAAATGACAAAAAGCAAAAGGAAGTAACCAATTAGTCCATTCAGGGAGGTCCGTGAATGACTTATTTCCTTTTTGATTCATACTTGTAACCAGGTGGAAACATCACTTCCCAGTGTGGATCCTGCTCAAATCCAAAAACTGTTATAGAATTTAGTTTATTTTTGTCTACTTCCAGAATTGCACCACTTTTGTCCAATTGCAAGGTTTATTGTTGACTATATTTGGAACTATGAGGTATCACAGGGAAAGGGAGGAAGAGATGGAAAGAAGGAGAGAAAGAGGTAGGGAGAGAAAGTTTGAAAAAAAAACAGTATGACATCACTATCTCTTGTAATGTGTGTTAGTTGTCTTCTGGGCTTGACTCAAAGGGCTTGACTTTGGGTTCAGCTCTACTCAAAGGTGGCAAAAAGTTCTACATAGTAGATCCTTGAGTTACAACTACCCTGACATAAGCAACTTGGGTTACGACCAAAATATTGAGTTATGGCCTGACTGCTGACTGCTTGTGCTTCAAGATGGTCTCAAATACAGATGTAACCCATACACAGTTCTGGAAGGAATATTAAAATATCGTTTCATGTGTGGGGTTGAGAAATCTTGGGCCAATATCTCTCTAAGGACACTGAGATTTTTCTGTGCATGGGAGAGAGGCTTTGAAGGCCATGTAGAGGAGCCTGAGCCTTCACTGACCAACTTGAGTGCCACCAGCCCTCAGGAATGAATTGAGTTCCTAAGATAAGGGTCCACTCTATTGTTCTATGAACATCTCTCTTGGGGATAACTCACATATATCCTAAACTAAGTGGATTTTGACCTGGACACCCTGTGGAGCTTCCTTAAGTTCTAAGAAGTATGTTTTGTGAGAGTTCAGTGGACTTCCATTTTCTTTTCTCCAGGAGATATCGAATTCTCATGGTCATCTCTGGCTAGGAAATATTCTTTCACTGACTCGTCTTGCTCATTCTTCTTCTCCCACCTTATATATGCTGGCCAACCTCTGCAATAAATCTATTTATACATATAACTCAGATGATTCTCTCTCTTCAGTGCTCAGATACCACATCTCTGCACACACACTCATGTACACATATTCATACATACACACATAAAATATAAGCAGAATAAAGTATGCATTTATCTATCAGAACTTAGGTAAGGGAAAAAGAAGACACTGTAGTGATTAAGAATTTTGAAGTTTCCCAGATAATTCCAATGTACATCTAGGATAGAAAATAATTGTTTAACTATAATTTTGCTAGCCGAGCGTGGTGGCACACACCTGTTATCCCAGTACTTGAAAGTCTGAGGCAGGAGGATCACCTAGAATTTGAAGCCAGCCTGAGCTGCACAGTGAGTTCAAAGCCAGCCTAGATTACATACCAAGACCCTGTCTCAAAACCACAAAACAAAACAAGGCAAAAACGTAATTCTGCTATTTTCTCTTAGGATTAGTCTTTTCATCTTGAGAGAGGAGACCACCCCTCCTTATGAAATTAGGTAACTATGAATTAATTAGGTAACTATGCTCTTTGCAGGATGTATCTGAGTAGCCATGACAACTTCTATATTCAGTCACCAAAGAAGTGTAATTGACTCAGAAAGTCCTTCCTCTTTATTCTTCCTACCTCCACTGCTGTGCTTTGTGTAAATCCTGCTTGATCTTAATAGGTGTAAAAAGAGGTATAAGAACTTCAAACTTCTAATTGGGGCTCTCAAGACTGACAGGAGCCACTACAATTATTAAAAACAACTTTTTGCTCCTATCTTTGTGTTGAGTGGCCTATCCAAGGTCCCCACAGTGTCCTGCTTTAGTCTCACTACATGCAACCTAGACAACTTTAATAGCATTTCAGTATATAAACTTCATGAACCTGGACTTTTGCCCTGATCATAACACCCTAGTACCTAAAACAGGCCCTGGTACATGGTAGGTGCCATATAATATCTGCTGAATAAATAAATGGCAATCTATCTATTAATTGGTATAGCCAAAGCAAAAGATCATAGATATATTTACCCTGATAGAAGATATAATGAAATGATAATCTTGCTTCACAGTTACTGCCATAAGCTTTAATATACTCTTAGAAATGAAAGTTACAACACAGATTTTTTTTCAAAATTTGATATTATAGAGAAGGGCCTTGAACTTCCTAAATTTTTATGCAAGGCTTTATCTGTCCTTGTTTTTTTTCCTTAAAAAATAATGTCCAGAATTTCCCATATATTTTGAAAGTAATCCAGTTACCCTGAAAGTTTAAGAATGGTCAATCTAAAGAATGAAAGATTCTTTCATGGACAAATATTTACTTCTTTTATTTTAAGGCAAAGATTTATTGAAACTAATACCACAGAAGGGGGGAGGATGAGTGAGGGAATGAGGTCTGCACATAAATACCTACTTTTAAACATTTACATTTAAGAGAAGAACATATATATTAAATATACTTTAAAAATCAAAAGCAGGCCTGTTTGGCTAAAGTAACATGAGGAAACATAACCAAAACTCCTCCACAAGCCAAAAAGTCTATATAGAATTCAGTGTTTCATTTCCAGCCATTAACCAGGTTTCCTTTAAAAACTGTTTGGTTTGCATATTAAAAATAGGGTTTAGTGGGTGGAGATCTATACATTGCGCATACATTTTTGGCAACCCATAGATTGAACCATACCATAATCACTGTGGCGCTGCTTACAAAGTTAGAAGATAGAATCTGAAACCAAAACAAGTAAAGGTAATTTCCAGTAGTGTGAATTTTTGTACTTTCATACCTGCTTCCCTAGACTCCAGACAGATTTGGCCAATTACAAGAGTGAGGGTTTTAAAGGCTTCTGACTCCCCATAGATCAGATTGATTCTGCAAATGTTCAGTTCAGCTGCTCTTTAATGAGTTGATTGAAAGCATCAGTTGTGCAGAAGTGTTAAGCAAATAGTTTCTTTTGTTGTTGTTGGAGCTGCAGCATATGAGGGGGACTTAGAAGCTCTTAAAGGGTCTGTCATGCCCTCTGATTGTTTCTTTCAGCATGGGGGAATAGTGAGAGGCCATTTTCCATTATTTTGTGAATTAGAAAACTCCTTATTTTCTGATTGCTTTTCTCTTATTAAAATAAACACTGTTTTCTCAAATTCTGTGAAATATACTGTTGGTATTTCAATGGGGATTGCATTGAATCTGTATAGAAGTTTGGGAAGTATGGCCATTTTCACTATGTGGATTCTTCCTACCCAGGAGCAAGGGATGTTTTTCCATCTTTTTATATCCTCTTCTATCTCTTTTTTCAGGGTGCTGTAATTTTCAGTGTAGAGGTCTTTTGCTTCTTTCATTAGATTGATTCCCAGATACTTCATTATTTTGGATGCTATTGTGAAAGGAATTGTTTCCCTAATTTGTCTCTCAGTGAGTCTGTTATTTGTGTACAAGAAGGCTATTGATTCTTGAGTGTTGACTTTGTATCCTATGACTCTACCAAATCTGTTGATTAAGTCTAGCAGTCTTTTGGCAGTTTTTTGGATCTTCTATGTAGAGTATCATATCTTCAGCAACAGTGATATATGTGCACCCATGTTTATAGTGGCACAGTTTGTAATAGCTAAAACGTGGAAACAACCCAAATGCCCCTCAACAGGAAACTGGATAAAGAAGATGTTGTTTTTCTGTAAAATGTAGTACTATTCAGCCAAAAAGAATGAGAAATTAGAGGACTTTATAGCTACATGTATACACATTGGGGCCATAATCTTAAGTGAAATAAATAGGACACACGAGTAAATACTGCATAGTTTCTCTGGTGTGAAAAACTAAAAGTGTGAATAAGGTTCAAATCGTATAATTGGGAGTGTGAAATAGGAAGAAAATGGCTAAAAGGGAAGTGGGAAGGGGAGGGGAAAGGAAATAAAGGAAAAGAAAAAAATGTGAAAAGGGAAAAAATGGAAACAAAGTCTTTGTAAATAGGGAAAGGTGAAGGGAGGGCAGGGGTATGGGGAAAAAACAAAAACCAAGATGTATCATGTAAAGGACCAACATCCCAATGATAAATGTAACTATTGTTTTATTTAAATGTATCAATAAACTTAATGGAAAAAAAACCCTGTTTAACTTTGTGTAATCATCAATCAGTACATCCAAAGAATCCATCTAATGAATAGTTACTGAGTGTTTACAGTTTGCAAATTACTGCAAAATGGCAATTTATTAAATATAATTCCACTTGGTAAAGATAAACAGTTAAAAATTACAAAGTCTAAGTAAGACGTGATCCGTATATGTACCAATTCCCCACAATGATTCATTATGTTGCCAGCACATATAAATAAAGACATTTTTAAAATTTGCTAAGGTAAAAAGTCAGCATGCTTGTATATTTCCATAATTATCATTGTCGGGGGCTGGGGATTTAGCTCAGCGGTTCGGTGGCCTGCCTTGCAAGCGCAAGGACCCGAGTTCGAGCCCTGGTACCAAAAAAAAAAACATTGTCAGAGAAATTTTTAAATGATACTGATTTTTATAAAACACTATGAGTCACAAGACTTATTTTCCCAATGTTTATGTAAGCTAAGGTTATAGATCAACAATATGAGCTCTTTTACATTTAATTTCAGGTGAAATTTAAGGTATATAGCAATGCCTGTAAGAATTTATAGCTATTTTTCAGATATATTTTTGATCTCCCAGACGTTATATGTGCAGCAATAGTAGATTTTGGGACGTCTCAAACTGTCAAGTTCTCCACGCTGTTAATCTGAATCTGATGAGCACACTCCAACTTTTGAATTGGGCCCTACAGTGTTTTATTTTAATAGCAGTTTTGCATTCTTGGCACATCACACATCATTCCATGACTTGTGGCATTTTTTACAGATTTTCCAACCCAGAAGTTTTACATATAATCACTCGTCAAACAGAGTTATCTTTATCATCCACTGCCACTAGTTTTGTATGAATAAATAAATGATTTTCTCTTTTAGAAGTAAACCATAAATTTAATTCTAGCTGAAGCTGTTGTTTTTCTTTCAAGTTTTCACAGTGAGAGCCAGAACTGAAAATTCTTTAGTTTCAACACATCAAAAGAAAGCGTTCAGTTAGAATAATAAAGTTACCTATTTCAATAACATAATGCAGTACATGTGTATTACTGAAATTGTCATCTTTTTCATAACAATATTTCTGCACTACTTTAAAAAATTTTTTCCTCTCCATTAACAAATCTGGAAATAACGAGAATCAGGTTGCTTGCTGACTAAAGGCTAATTAGTGATCAAGCCAATTAGCACAAGATGAAAAACCTTTTCCATGCACTAGCAGAACACAACATGAGAATTAAGCATTAGCATTTGAAGATTGAAAGATATATGTCCATTTCCACTATCTTCTTTTCCTCCTCTTCCTCCTCTTCCTCCTCTGGCTCTCTCCTGCCACCCCTTTGCCTCTTTCCCCACCAGTCTCTCCCTTTTGCACTTCCGTTTCCCTCCTATTTCTTCTTCCTTCTTTCTCATTCTTCTGCTCCTGCTTTTTCTTTTCCTTTTTCTTCCTCACCTTCTTTCCTTCCTCTCTCTCATACACACACACATATCTGCATATAAGCTCTCTAGAAAATCAAAGTACCACCCAAATGACAGTCCCTTAGATATTGAATACCGTAGCCCACTGTAAAAAGTTTAGACTTAGGGTGAAACTACTGCAAATTGAGTGTCAGAGATGCTGAGGACCGTTGCTAAAAAGGTCAGTGAAGAAAAGAAAGCTCTTTCTTGAATATGAAATATCTCACTATTTTGTACTTTAGTGGTGAAGCACTGATCTAACAATGGGCCCTTATTTGATAAGTATTTATTTACTACAAAATATCAGGTATTAGGCCATTTGCTGAGAATGTAATGATGAACAACACAGGGTCACTACCCTCAAAGGCCTTAACATGTAACAGGAAAGACAGTTGGTAAGATGTATATGTAGTTTGTCTCCCAAAATTTAATTTGTTAGAGGCATGAACTTCAGGGTAGCAATATTAAGGGGTGGTACAATTAAGATGTATTAGGTATTTGTACCATATCCCCATGGTGAATGTAATCATTATGTACTACAAATATATACTAATAAAATTTTTAAAAAATAATGAGGTCTCCCAAATTAAAAAAAAAAAAAAGGAGAGAGAGAGAAGATAAGCCAGGCGTGGTGGCGCACGCCTGTATTCCCAGCACTCAGGAGGCTGAGGCAGGAAGATCACAGTGAGTTCGAGACCAGCCTGGACTACAAAGTGAGTTCCAGGTCAGTCTCACTACATAAGTGAGACCCTGTCTCCAAAAACAAATAAAAATAAGCAAATAAAAAATAAAATAAAAAAGAGGTGATATAACCTTTAATGTATTGGCCCAGCTGGAGGTCATTAGGTCATAAAAAACATTGTTCTTGTGTTGAAGGAGTTCTCCTGCAGTTCAAAAGGGGATCTTATAAAAGTAGAACTGGCTCTGCGGCTTCATATTTTGTAATGAGATCACTCTAACACACCCTCCGTCCGCTGTGAGGCCACTAGATAAGACGTATGGAGCAGTGCTACGCTGATGCTGGCATCATGCCATTTACCCTTCAGAACTGTGAGCTAAATGAACCTCTTTTCTTTTTCTTTTTTACTCATAACATTTGCTTGTTTCTTTTCACAGATAAGGACAATGTTTATGCTAACTGAACTTCAAAAATCAGTGCACACAGTGAATACATTTAAACAAAAAAATGATAATTTTCCAATAGAAAAATAAATTAACACAAGAATAAGATCCTCTCTCCCATTTCTCATGCAATTAGCATATCATAAATTAAATTCAGGTACAGAGATCAAGCATTGTGTCAATATGGAACACAACCAATACAGACACAGACACCACAAAGGATTTTCAGTGTTTAGATCACAAATAAGCCATTAGATGGATTTTTTTTTTTTTGGTACCGGGGATTGAACTAGGGTCCTTGCGCTTGCAAATCAGGCCAGTGAACCGCTGAGCTAAATCCCCAGCCCTGAACCTCTTTTCTTTATAAAATTAGTCAGGCTTGGGTATTTCATTATATCCATGGAAACTGAACTAATATGGTGTCAAATACAAAATAGGGTGAACAGTGGATAGGGTGAATAGGTAATGGTAAGAACAGGATGCTGTAGGGTTCACAGGCTGACAGTGAACTCTTGTTTGTTGTGGGAAATAACAGGTGAGCTAGTCAGTTTAGGGTAAAGAGTATGTTAGCTCAAAGGCAGTAGTGTTACAGGGAGAATGAAGAACACATCAGAGAAAAACCCAGAGATAAAAGAGAACATATTTTTGGATGTGAAAGAAATGTGGATGGGCAGGAGAAAGTTTCTGATAGTGCTGGTAAGAGATGATGTCGGTGATAAGAGACTGTATCATATGAGGGCTGCTAGGCCGTACTAAACACTTGAGCTTTTATCATGAGTGCAGTGGGAACTGTTTGAAGAATTCTGAATAGGGTAATAATATCACATTTAGAGTCAAGCAAGATCACAGTAGTTGTATAGGGAACCTGGGTTAGAGGGGGCAAGTTATGAGGTGCAGACTCTAGTTATTGAAAGACCATTTCCAGAAGTATTATTCAGAATTATTTCTAATTCTTGAGAAACATGAAATAGTATCATTTGAATTGAACTTTTTGTTATTTCCAAAGTATTGATTTCAAAGTCAATGGGTGAAAATGTGGAGGGTGGAGATGCCAATCTCTTACATAATATGAGTGATAGCTATAATTTTCCTGGATTTTTCTCAACAGTCATCCTGACTAAAATAAATTCTCACTAATTTATTCGTTAGTGGTAAAACATGAGAAGTAATTCGAAATTGTCTATTTAGCTAATCCTGGACTCAACTGGCTAATCCATAAGATTTACTCTAAGGTCAAGGAAAGTGTACTTAATCACATAATGTGCAGCCCGTGATATTTTGGCTGGCATCAGTGCCATTTGCAAGTATCTTCCTTAAACTTAACTTCTTTCCTCCTTTTGTTGAGGAAAATATCCTTTATTGTCCAGTTACGATGGTCAGAAACTCAGGATCACTCCTTTGTTCCTGTGAGCATCTTCTACTCGGATATCGGTAATCAATCCTATGGTTTATACATCATTAATGTCGCTTCAGTATCTTTATTCCCATTTACTGCAATAACTCCTTTGTGTACAATGCACCTCAAGAACTGCCTCTTTAATAGTCCCATCATTTCCCATTCCCTGCAGAACATATTGGAAAGATTTCAAAGAGGGAAAGACGCATTAGTTAAAAGCCTCACCATCGCTGAGGCAAAAGAGAAGGGCAGCCTGGGCAAAAGTGGTAAGAAAATAGGAAAAGCTGGGCTGATTGCAAAATGATTTTGAAAGTAATGCTAGTTGTTTTCTCTGAATTGTGTATGTGGAGTGGTCAATATGTAAGCTTTAGAGACAAATGCTAGAAAAGTGGTTTGTACAACTGCAATGGTGCAGTGTTAATCTCTGATTTTTGCATGTGCTGAAAGACAAGTAGGTTTGGCAGATATGATGGATAACCTCCATTTACTGTTCCTGATCCTTACTTTACTCTCACCTAACTTGTAGTTTGCCCCGACCAGCTGATCCTTACAGACAGCATTTGATTTGTTTGGGCAACTACAGACTCTGGCAGATAATGAGAGAGGGAGAGGCAAGTGGGGAGAGGAGAAGAGAGAGGAGAGGAGAGGGGAGGAGAGGAGAGGAGTGGAGAGGGGAGGAGAGGAGTGGAGAGGGGAGCAGGGAGAGGAGAGAAAAGTAGGAGGGAGGGAGGAAGGGATAGTTTACTCCAAATCTAAAAGCCTCCCAAAATTCTAACTATGGTTTTCATTCCTGACCTCTTCAGGCCTAAGGGTAGCAATATTATCTCACTGTTGTTTTTCTTCTGTCCTTCAAGATATCTTATCGTTTTACATAACATTGACCATATATTATTTGAAAATGTTCTTTCTGATTGATTTCTTTCCAAATTGACTACTGTAATTGCTGAGACCTCAGCAGATGCAATGGCGGAATTTTATACTTTGACGCACATTATTGAGTTTGACTAGCCTTTAAGATATCCAGAAGTATAGGTAATCAGAGGAGTAAATCATGTGTTTGGAGATAAAGCAAGTGGTCTGGAATAGAGATCTGCCTTGGGTAGAAACTGTGATAGACACTGAAAATGTTCCCTCCTACTGTGACGTAGTATTCTCATTACCCCAGCATGACCAAGAATCCTGGATTTTCTGGAAATGAGACATTTCCTCAGATATAGGACTTCCCATACTAAACAAGAAAATACGTGGGCAAACCAGGAGGAATTTGATACCCTAAAGTTTATCTATTTGAAATGTGAGGGTCACACTATTTAAGATGCTAATTTAAATTAACCAGGAGAGTGAAAACAAAGTCAATATTTGCTGTTATCTTGTCTGATTCTAAATGCTAAATCCATTCCACTGCATTACATTTATTTTCAAGCCTAAATTTTTGATAAAGTACCTGAAGTGTCTATATAAAGATAAACAAAAATAATAAAAAAAATAAAAACGCTACCAAAATAAAACAAAATAGAACAATTACAGAGCCGCCCTAACAGTGATCCTGGTTTGGTGGATCTGGGATAAAGTCTAGGAATTTTTTTGGGGGGGGGTACTGGGGATTGAACTCAGCCCTTGTGCTTGCAAGGGAGGGTTGCCGAACCACTGAGCTAAATCCCCAGCCTAGGAATCTCTTTTTTTTTGTTCATTTTGCTTTGTTCTGTTTTGCTTTGTTTAAGCAATCACAAGTGATTCTGATGCAGATTCTCAGAGACTTATTTGTACTGTATTCCACATTTCCCCTCTTATGTAACATCAAAAATATTTATACTTGTTCAACTAAAATCTTCATTAGACTAAAAAGCTCTGAGAATATTTTTCGAAGGATCTCCCAATGTCTTGATAATATACCATATATATTTTAATTAATTAAAGTTCAACTCTCCCACCTTCAACATGCTTCTTAACCTTTCTGATATTTCTTTTCTATGAGATATTATATTCAAAGAATTCCCAGTGTATTGTGAGAATTAATAGTGATGATTAATACCTTCAGAAGCCTTAGCCATTATTACTGATCGAACATTTGTGGTAGAAGCCAGTTTAGACAGAGTATTTCTCATACATATTAATAATTATTCTGTAATTTTTTGTAATCTTTTCTCAGTATTTTTTCTATCACATTTCCCTTAGAGAATTCATCCTAAAATAACTGCTGAACTTTCATTAACAGTTAAATTTTTGGAGTTATCTGGTGAAGAAATGACTTTTAGTAAATACAGGACAATTTGCCATACCTTTTGAACTACCAAAAGGGAAACAAAAGATTAAAAATAAAAGTATATCTCTTGCATTCTGATGATTTAAGTAGATTAAATTATGTAATTTTTATTTTAGTCCAAAAGTAAGATAGCCAGTGTTGTAAATGATTTGCTGAAAATGATACATGTAGAAAGCAACAAAGCCAGAACTGAAGTTGAAATTTTTCTTATTACAAATGCTATAATGTAACTCAGGGAAGGATTTCCACTAAAAGATTACCATGCAGGACAAGAGCACAGTAATCATAAAAATACCATATTTATATAAAGTACTTTTCACTTATTATACTCTTTTTGCACTAGTTTTCCAGTAAGTACTCCTATTTGGAACTCAGAGTTTGAGTTCATATGGTCACTTTTAAAAGAAAATAAGAAATATGAATATTGTACTCCTTCTGTCTGTAAGGAGTTTGTAGCCACATGGAGAAGTTCTACATGTAAATGAAAACCTCAATATGAAATGGCACTGGTGACAAATGACAAAGCCTGAATATGAGCTCATAACTGTCTCCCTTTAAAATCCTGTAACAGAAGGGAAATGAATGTGTACTCAAACACATGACAATGAATCAATGACTAAATGAACTCATCACACAGAAAACCCTAAAGTTATTCACCTATTCCATCAACTTTTGTTGACTGTCCAAATACTATCAAGTAGTGTAGTAGGTGTAGAATACTGAAATACGTGCATGTTTTTGAGAATGTTACAATTGTAGGGTCACATAATTATGCAAGGAAACAGATTTTGATGGTTGCTGAGGAAAAGAAGGAGCTAGCAAGTGGGTTTCCTAAAATCACCTGACTCTTGAGTATTAAACAGGCTTGTGAATTCACATCTAACTCAAAACATGTCAAAGTCAGTGAAATTGCCAAGGACGAAGAGGGAAGTTGGTAGGACAGTGAAAGACATTCAGTTTGGTGATCCCAATGAAATGTGAATATGAACAGATTTCCTTCAGCATCTTCAATGCGTTCTTTAAATTCAAGCAAAACCCTTTTGCAGCACAGATTTCCCATTGAGAACTTGCAAAATAAAGTAAAAAAATAAGAAAAATATAGATCTCTGTCCTTGAGGAATTTTTGTTTAGTGAAGAGCAAAAACAAACAAATAAACCAAAAAAAAAAAAAACACACACAAAGGTAATTGCTAAGGGAAAACTAGAGATGGCTTCAAATTGAAAGATAAATATAAATTTTCTAAAGAGAAAAAGAAAGAAGATTAAGTGGATAAACAGTAACCCAAGGGCCAGAGGCTTAGATGTCCGTTACTGAATGGGGAAGTAGATAATAATTTAATAATTTAGGTGTCATATTCTCTAGCTTACTCATTGAAATCCTGCTGACACCTTTATCTGGTGAGATATTTATAATAGTGCAAAAAATACTCAAAGTTGGTTTTATAGAGGTCAGACTAAAACAGTAGATGCACAGAATTAAATTAGGCAGGAGATTAAAGGGTGAGACTAAGGTGAACTAATGAAGATTGGAACTGAGAATTAGATTGTGTCCTGTGGGAGCCTCTGTGGAATAGGTCAGGTTCCCTAATTGAAACTGCTATCTATAGCAGCCTATAGGCAACAAACTAGATTCCACAATGGAGATGTTTAAATAGCTGTGTTTATACTAGGCAGTGATTGCCCAAAAACCATCTGGGGTTGTGTCAAGAGTATCTATCTCTTTTAAAAAGTGAATGATAATGAGCGGTCTTGTAGCAAGCTTTGTTACAGCTATTTTAAAAATAAGTTTGATCCAAACTAAACTTTTAGTTTCACACACTCTTTGATCAACTATATTACTTAACGATTTGACATTATATGTAAACTAGAATACAGTAGGTTTTCTGATCCATGAATGTCAGTAAAGCAGAGGTAGTATATTTTTAATCTGAAATGAAATAATTGGGGCTGGCTGCTCTGCAAGCCAGGTGGAGTGGGATTTCACAATGAAACTGCAATTTAGTCTGCTGAGAGAGCTTTGTGATTGGAAAAACATTACTGAAAATGGAGACTTTTAGGCGTGCATGTGAAACCCAGGCTTTCACATTTAGATACCCAATCTCCAGTCTTCTTTTTACTTTATTTTATGTTTTGTTTTTTTTTTTTTAATTTTGAGACAGTTTCTAGCTGAGTTGCCTAGCCTGGGCTGGAACTCATAGTCCTCCTGTCTCAGCTTCGAGGCATTCTTAGATTACAAGCATGAACCACCATGCCAGGCTGAAAAGGGAGACTGCTGATTGAATGCTTCTAAAATTAGCACGTTTGAATAGCCATTAGTAATACAAGTGTGGCTTTCACCAGGCCATGCTGGGGAATTGTCACGTGAATGAATAATGATACCTTCCAGTCACTGCACTGTATAGAGCTCTTACAACATTAGGAGGTGATAAAAACTGCTTCTCATCCATGTGTGAAACACACACAAAATCCTGTTAAGAAATGTTATTGAAACACATTTTTATTCTTCTGTTGATTACTTCAAGTGGGCCTCCTAAAGGATAAAATCTGCCTTCTAAACCTATGTAAACTACAAATAACTCATGGTGAGTAAAACGAATGAAATAGAGAATTATTTTCCATTCAGATGGAACTACGCTTTCCAAAGTACTCACTAAGACAAAGGAACTCCACTCAGATTTGCACATATATGCTGTCATGTAATTACCGTAGCAATCTTGTAAAAACAGTTTAATATATTTTGTAAATGATAAAACAGATACTTGAGCAATAAAGAGATTAGCCAGAGGTTAGTTCAGTGGTTCTGCCCCCTGTCTCGCAAGCGCAAGATCTGGAGTTCCATCCCAGGTACCAAAAAAAAAAAAAAATAAAAAAAAAAAAAAAAAAAAAAAAAAAAAAAAGAGAGAGAGAGCGAGACATCATTTCCAAACTCTGTGGCTAAACCAAAGTTGAACCTTCTTGATATCTTCAACATAAATACTTTCCTTAAAATTTTCAGGAATGCCTTGCTTTGAGATACAGTTAATATTTGGAAATGAAGAGAAAAATATATAGTTAAGATATATCAGTTTTCAGACATATGAAAACATTTCATAAATATGTTTGCACTTAATGTTCTATTTAGTAAATTTAGACAGTTCAAAGAGAAAATCTATGTAATTCATTTATAATATTTCTTTAAGTTTTGACTGACCTGCTTAATAGTACTAAATTACCAAATACTGGTTCTGAATGCAGTACAATTATGTATGGAAAGCAGGATACAGCATAGTTTACTTGTCACAGAGTTGGCATTAGTCTTCTTGCTTGCTAGATGTGTCACTACCAATTTAGACCAGGAAAAATCATGAAATGTATAAAACATAAAATATCTGTTTAACCTATAATTGTACATCCAGTATTTTATGTTTTGTTAATTTCAGTTTTGATACCTTGCCTTCGGATTGATTTTCCCTAAAATATTCTCTTGTAACCACAATAGAGATGTTATTTTTCTAAATATGTTAATTATACTCACATATTTTATACTTTTCCTGATAATTTCAATGTTCATAGTCTTTGCCGTTTGAATTAATTCAGCAACTATATCAATTCTTTTGAAAAATTCTCTCAAGGATTTTTTTGTTTGTTTGTTTTCCTGAATCTTTCATGAGGTTTTTTTTTTTTGGTACTGGGGATTGAACTCGGGTCTTTGCACTTGCAAAGCAGGCCACCAAACCGCTGAGCTAAATCCCCCGCCCCATGAGTTTTGATCAAACAAACATTAGATACATAAATATAAAGAAGAAATAGTTATTCATTATTAGGAATCCAGTTAGATGAATTCATTTATTTGATTAGTCAAGTGAAACAAAATACAGTTATGCACCACATAAAGACATTTTATGAAATGATTGGCCACATATAAAAGTGTTTCTATAAGATTATGTCATCTACTGATATCATATATATATATATATATATGTATATATATACATATATATGCCTGTCTATTCCTATGTGTTCCATATATAGCTGATAAATATATAACAGCAATAAAAAGGAAGTTTATACAGCCATTCACATATGAAAATATAAATGTCAGATAAAAATCTATCATCTCATCAAAATGCAAGAAAAGCAAATAGGTAGAACAAAAGAAATAATAAAGATCAGAGAAGAAATAAGTAAGACTGAGAGTGAAAAAATACAAAAGATTAATGAAACAAAGAGCTGATACTTCAGAAAGTATACAAAATATTTTAGTCCATATTTCAAATAAATAAAGGAGAAAGAAAATGCAAATAAAATCAAAGATGCAAATGACAAAACAGAAATATAAAAGATTAAGTAATAAAGAGCTCATGGTCAAAAGGCTTAACTGCTGAAGTTTTTCAAATACTAAAAAAAAGAACTAGTACTAATTGTTCTCAATGCTCTCAAAAAATATGTGAAGGAATTGTTCCAAATACATTCTGTGAGGTAGGCTTTACCCTGATAGCAAAACTGGATAAGGTCACAACAACAATAACAAAAAGAAAACTATAGGTCAATATCCTTGATAAACATAGAAACAAAAATTCTCAACATCTAACAGCAAGCTGAGTCTAATTGTATGTTTGAAAGAATAGATCAATGTACACAAGTCCATGAACATAATATACCAAATGAAGGGCAAAAGTTATATAACACTCTCAATTAATGAAGAAAAGACAGTCAATAAAATTCAAAATATCATCATTATAAAATCACTGAACAAATTAGTCACCTAAGGAATACACCTCAACATAATAAAAGCCAATAGCTAACATCCTGAAAAGCTTTCTTTTCAGCACAAGACAGAAAGCTGAAAGCTTTCACTTTAATATCTGCAACAAGTCAAATATGTCTACTTTTACCACTTTTATTATACACAGTGCTAGAAGTCCTAGCAGAAGCAATTATACAAGGGAAAGAAAGAGTACTCAAATCGAAAAAAAGTAAAATTGTTACAGTTTGCATGTAACATGATTTTATATAGAGAAAACCACCAAAGCAGCAACCAAGATAAAAGCTATTAGAACTAATACAAAAATCAGCCATGAACTCTGCATTTCTATTCCAATAACAAATTATTTGAAATATATGTGAAGAAAGCAATTATATTTATAAAACCTGTACACATAAAGTACCAAGTAATTATTTTAACCAAAGATTTGAAAGATATTTACAATGAAAATTGTAATAATTTGCAAAAATAAATTTTAGCAAATAGATTAAAAAGTTGAAAGAAATTCTGCATTCATGAACTGAAAGAATTGATATTGTTAAAATTTCTATACTATCCACAGTGATTTAAAAATCCAATGAAATTTATATCAAAATACCAATGACATACAAATTGAATTGGAAAAATTCTAAAATTAAACTGAAACCACAAAAAAATCCTGACTAACCCTAACTGTTTTTTTTAGAAAAGGAGAAAAGCAAGAGGCATAACTTTAACCCAGTTAAAAAATATTGCAAAGCTTTAGTAATCAAAACTGTACCGACATGCAAAACAGACAAATGTGGCCTGGGATTTAGCTCAGTGGTTCCGCCGTCTGCCTCGCAAGTGCAAGGGCCAGAGTTCAATCCCCAGTACCAAAACAAAGAAAGACAAATGGACTAATGGAACATAATAGACAACCAAGATGTAAATCTGCTCATCTCCAGCCAAATGGTTTTCAACAAAATTTCTAAGAAGACAAACTATAGAAAAGACAGTTCAACAAATGGTGTTGGGAACATTGGCTATTCACATGCACAATGATAGACTTTTGCTTTAAAGGAGTCTGGGGATGGAGGCAGATGAGAGGGAGGGAGGAGAAGGGTGAGTAAAATAGACAAGATATAATATTTATATGTACCAATTTCTCATGTGGAAGGCATTTATTATGTATTGCAACATACACTAATAAAAATAAGAATAAAAAAACTTAGGTAGTAAGACTCCTTTACCTTACAGTTACAAAATCAACTCAAAATGAAGTCTTCATCTATAGGTGTTAAAAATCTCCTATTTTTTTATGTCAGTGTAGGCTAGGAATTTAAGAGAATGAGATTTGTTGGCAAACAGCCTGGGCCAAATCCTAGTTGTGGCATCTAGTATATATATGATTTGGACTATATGTTTTTTGTCTCAATTTCCCCAAGTGGAAACAAACGTCAAGGCAAGCAGTAAAGAAATGTGACCTTTTAGAATGAGCAGGAGGCTTTGAGGGTCCTTGCAATAATACTATACTCGGTTCCTTCATGGAATTATTTGTCAGTAATTATTTCTACATTTCAGTTGCCCTAAATTGAACAAGTCCTATTACTTGGCTAATGCAAAGCTCTTCTCACTGGTGTATGGATGTATGTGGAAAGTTAGAAGAATGTGTACAATGACTAGTATCTACATATGTGCTCCCAAGATAACAGCCATCATATACCGGTGCTCATGCCTCCTTGAGGTGATTGTCCCGGATCTTGCATTATTTGTTCTCTAATGTATATTTTGGATATTAGTTTGGCTCGGATTTTTCTAGTATCTCATACAGGAACACCAGTTGGGAATGGTGTTACAGATGGCTCTACAGTACATTCTGTTTCTGAAGTCATTATTTTGTTCTTTACTAGTTCTAATATAATTTAAGATTATGCTGTTGTATTTGAATTCCCTGCGGCGATCTTGCTTGTTTTTTATTGGACGAACATGAAATGACTGCAATGTGATGTTGCTCCTTGGATATCGTTCTCAAGTACACTCTTACCTCTCTTCTTCAGGGCTAGAGCCATGTCTTTATTTTACGCAATACTATTTGTTAAATCTATAATAGTGAATTACTTCGAAGCTTGTTCCTAGGCCCTTCTCACTGTAGTCTTCAAACCCTTCCTGTGAAGTCTCGGCCATCCTTGAGGTGTGAATATATCATCTACTTGCCTTCCTTTAAGCTTTCTAGTTATATGTTCTGTGATGATTTGAGAATTGTCAGTCCCACTTTTAAAGTGATCTCATTTGAGTTCCAGAGTGAGAATTGTTCAGTTCCTTGTAGGCTCCCCTGAATTTTGCATGCCATTGCCTAGTCCACCGGGTAATGGAGACAGCCTTGCATGTATTAGTTCCAGTTTTCTGATGGCCTCAAAGGCCTTACGGATTCTCTTGCAAATGTGCTTGCAGTATGAAACATGAATAAGTGTTAATATTTCGCACTCTTTTAATTGTATTTGCTTTCCAAAACTTTTTTTCTGTAAATGATATACTTAGTGCCCCTCCAATATTTGATTCCCATATTCTGTAGCCTGTGAAAGTTCATTAGTTTTATGAGCTTTATAGAAAAGAGAAATCTTAGAACTAGAGTGCAGCCTAGCTTGAAATGTAAGCTCTGTACTTGGGAAAGGAAATAAATAATGTCAGTAGATTAAGAGAACTGAATAAGAAGTGAAAAAAGTCCAGTTACAACTAACCTGATGTAGTTGCCTGGGAGAAAAAATACTAGTAAGAATGGTGTTATTGAGGAAGAAGATAATTTGGATTGTTCAAACAAAATAGGTTATATTTATTTCTCCTGGCCTATGAAGTGAGGAAAACCTTGGTCCATTAAGCTACACACACGTTTGATAAATTAAGTTGTAAGGTTTTCGTAAATAAACATGTCTAAATGGGTTCTTTCTTAACTATATGTATGACATTCATAAAAAAAGGGTTTTGCCAATGCTGCTCGAGCATACCTTATTTAATTTAATTTCTAGATCTCTTTGTTTTGTTTTTTTGAGATAGGGTCTCACTATGTAGTTGAGGCTGACCTGGAACTCACTATGTAGCCCAGGCTGGTCTCAAACTCACAGTGATTCTCCTGCCTCAGCCTCCAGAGTGCTGGGATTACAGGTGTGTGCCAACACGCCTGGTTTAATTTCTAGATCTTTTATGTCAAAATCAGATCAACTCATCTGATCCCATTATACCACATGAATGCTAACTGCGCTTAATTAGCGAGAATTTTAATGCTGCTTATTACCCACCTTACTGTTTGAAACAAAATAAATGTTAAGAAAGCACTATGGGTTTTCTAATTTTCAAAATGCTAGGTAATAGTATGGTGGTGTCATAAGGCAGCAAAAGGCCATAGTGAGAGCCTCTGAGAGCCTCTAAGAGGACCCTGTCCATTTGCTTAAAGTACTGCAGAAATATATCCACTGCTCCCTTTTCCCAGAACTTCTACACTCAAACACTAGAAGGTATATTTTTAATGGTATAAATATGGTCTCAATTATCATGTGTCTTTAAAAATGTCTTCTGCTTTACTTCCTGGGAATATGTAAAAGTGTAGCTATTTGTCTTATCTTATTTTTATGGTAAAGAGGATCATTAGGCTATTTATGCCTTTGAGTATTGTGATAGCCATACTTGAGGCCTATCCCTCTTCTACACAGTGCATTGTTGAAAGGGAGATGGACATTCACAGTCAGATGAAACTGCAGTTCAAAAAGGTTTTACATTTTACATTATCAGTGTGACATTAGAAGGTCATTTTATTGGTAAATGTACGTGTCACATTTTAATCCATTTACTTCTCTTTCCTTCCCCTCCCTACTATCTCCTCACATTTGCAAATCCCCTTCCCATTTCTGCAGTTTAACTTCTTGTTTCCTAGCACTAGTCTTTTTATTTTGCTCTTTACATTATTCCTAAGTTGGTACTCTCATAGAAGAGAAGCCATACATGTGATATTTAACCTTTTATGTCTGATTCATTTCACTTAACAGTATGTTCTCTGGATATATGTATTTTTCCTCAAATGAGTCAAATTTATTTTCTTATTGACTGAATGGTATTCCATTGTGTACGCGTGCTACATTTTCTTTATGCATTCATTTTCTGATGGGTATATAGGCTGCTTCCTACATTTAGCTATTAGGAATTATGCTGATATATATGTACGTCCCTGTAATATAATGTCTTTAATTCTTTTTGTGAATGTATCCAGAGGAAATATAGCTGGTTCAAGTGAAATCTCTGGCTTTAATTTTCTACGGAATCTCCACACTGATTTTTACAGGGGTTACACTCGTTTACATTCCCTCCAGCAATGTAACATCCCTTTTGCTTCCACAACCTTCCCAGTATTTGCTGTATCCAGTGTTCCTGACAATAGTCATTCTTTTTGGAGAAAGATGGAAGCTCAGTTCTGCTTTGATTCGCATTTTTCTAGCGGCCAAAGATGCCAACCTCTCATTGTCCATTGTGCTTTTCTTTTGATAAGTGTCTCCTTTGGTTGCCATTTTTATTGTGTCTTTATTTTGGTGATCTAATTTTTTGAGTTCTTTACATTTTCTAAAGTTTAGTCACTACATGAGGACAAGCTGGTGAAAGCTTTCCTACTCTGTAGGTTGTTTCAACAGTCTGCTGATTATTTTGTTTTCTGTATAGAAGCTTTTAATAGAGTCCAATTTGTTGATTGGTATTGTTATCTCTTGTACAATTGGGGCTCTGTTCAGAAAATTCTTGCCTATGGGTATGTCTTCAAGAGTTTTGTCTATTTTATCTTCCAGCAGACTCATGTTTCTATTTCTCTGTCTGAGTCTTGGGTCAATTTTGATTTGATTTCAGTACCAGGTGAGAGATACGGACCTAGATTCATTCTTCTGCACATGGGTAGCCAGTTTGCCAAGCATCATTTGTTAAACAGACTATTTGTGCTCCAAAGCTTATTACTGACCCCTCTTTCAAAGATCAGATGGCTGAATGCACTTGGGCTTGTTTCTGCATCTTTAATTCTGATCAGCATCTCTTTTTGTGCTTGGGCCATGCACATGAATTTAACACTGTAGCTTTGTAACAGCTTGTCATAGCGAAGGTTCTTAAACTGAACCTCTGTTTTGATATCTTTACAATGGGTATTATTTTACTGAACTTTGACTCATAAGCATTTTTCAACTCAAGCCACAGAACTCGAACGATGAAACTTTTATATGTATTTTGGAAGCCATACAAAAGAGTTCACCTAGTTCATACTTTGTTCATGTATACCTAATTATAGCTTGAGAATTTAGAAAGTGACGTGTAATTGTCTGTGTTATAAATAACTTTCTGAAGTTACAGCAGCACTGATGCATACATTCACCCCTGGAATTTATGCTATTAATAAGCTTCAGTTTCCTAAAAGTTTTAGTCTGTGTTCACCCAAAGCTGTTTTGCGTTCATGGCCGCTGCTAAATATCCGCAGGGCCCTAAGTGAAAAGAGGATCTGACATGCGAGACTTCTGCAATGCCTTCCCTTGGCTACTTGAAGTTTTTCTTGCCCTGCTATGTGGCATTATGAACATTAGCTTGTACTTTTCTGTAACTCCCACTCTCCCCTTGCCTTTCCCTTTTCCTGTGGTTGCCCATTTTAATGCATATGAATAACCGGAGAATAATCACTCTTCACTTGAGTTAATTATCAAGGATCAGAGAAACAGGAAGACACACCTAAAGGTTAGAGAAAGTTCTCTTTGAAACAGTGACAGTTAGAAGAGAAGGAAGTATGGAGTTCTTTTTTAAAAGTGAATATAAATCTTAATAAAACAAATTAAAATCTTCCAAGTGAAATAAATTCTTCAAAATATTTCACTTGGTTAATCCTTATTCATGTTTTATAGCCATTGCCTGA